>NW_013672871.1:0-2582 GCF_000517525.1 Limulus polyphemus
ACTCTCTTCACACAGCATTTATAGAACGTTAGAACATATAAACAATTACCTCATCTGTCTTTAAACAGTACTTATAGAACGTTAGAACATATAAACAATTACCTCATCTGTCTTTAAACAGTACTTATAGAACATTAGAACATATAAACAATTACCTTAACTCTCTTCACACCGCACTTATAGAACGTTAGAACATATAAACAATTACCTTAACTCTCTTCACACCGCACTTATAGAACGTTAGAACATATAAACAATTACCTCATCTGTCTTTAAACAGTACTTGTAGAACATTAGAGCATATAAACAATTACTATATCTATCTTTAAACAGTACTTATAGAACGTTAGAACATATAAACAATTACATTAACTGTCTTCACACCGCACTTATAGAACGTTAGAACATATAAACAATTACCTCATCTGTCTTTAAACAGTACTTATAGAACGTTAGAACATATACACAATTACCTCATCTGTCTTTAAACAGTACTTATAGAACGTTAGAACATATAAACAATTACCTTCGTATACAGTATATAACAAATTCTGTAATGATTTTTTTAATAATTGGTGATGTAACCTACAGGTATTGAACGTTTATTATTTGCTTCTTTTTTTTATATTCCGTGACGTATCCTGGGCAGATTGTAGCATCATTGTTTGTGATGTACGCTAAGGGCAATATGTATTACTTGTCTGTCACTGTCTAAAGGTGAGAGCGCTTAACTCGCAATCTATGTGTTGCGGAATCGAAACCCGTCGACGATTATGTTTGCCCTTTTAGCCGTAGAGGGGTTATAAAGTGACGGTCAATCCCACTATTCGTTGGTAAAGATTAGCCCAAGGATTAGCGTTGGGTGATATTGATTAGTTGGATTCCGTGATGTCCATCACTTCAAAATTAGTGACGATTACCGCAGACAGTCCATTTCGGCGGGAAACGACCCCGCGAACCACCTACCGACCCCACTCCTCCTCTTCTGTTCTCTCGTATGACCTCGGCCGTAGCGTTGCGTGTCAGTAACTTGCAATTTCGGACCAGCCTGCGGACCACCAATGGCCGCCAGATCACACTTTCAGAATCACTGTCCAGGAGTGGCTTTGCGCAAAACTTCAACAAAGAATCATTACATCAGTTTCCACTCTTTAACTGTTCGGGTGTATCTTAGGCGGATTGTATCATTTATTAATTTCTCTTCATTTTGTGTGTGTGTGTGATGTATCAATATTATTTCACTTTTCCGAGGGTATAACGCAGATAGCCCAATGCACAGCTCTGAACTTAAGAAATAACAGACATACGATAATCATCAACAGACAACACGTGTAAGCACACACATGAATGAGAGTGAAATGGATTACGTCCTGTTACTTTTGGCCCGCCCTCTATAATTATATTATAATTTGTAAGTGATAATAAAAATAATGTTTCTTTTTAGTTAGTTTGTTTGTTTCGGATTTCGCGCAAAGCTACACGAGGACTATCTGCGCTAGCCGTCCTTAATTTAGCAGTGTAAGACTAGAGGGAAGGCAGCTAGTCATCACCACCCACCGCCAACTCTTGGGCTACTCTTTTACCAACGAATAGTGAGATTGGCCGTCACATTATAACACCCCTACGGCTGAAAGGGCGAGCATGTTTGGTGTGACGGGGATTGGAACCCGCGACCCTCAGATTGCGAGTCGAGCGCTCTAACCACCTGGCCATGCCGGGCCTTTCTTTTTAGTTTAGCACAAAGCTACACAATGGGTTGTTTGTGCTCTGCCCACCATAGGTATCGAAACCCGGTTTCTAGCGGTATAAGTCCACATACAAGTTGCTGTGCCACTGGGGGGCTAAAAAGAATGATATAAATATGTACACATACATATATATATATATATTGTACTTACGATCAACAAAACGTTTAAGTATTACAAGTCTAATGTTGCTGGTTATAATTTTTCTCACTTACAGATGGCGGTATTTCTGATACAACTAGGACTAATATATAGTGCCTTTTCTGTGGTGCGGTCTCAAGGAGTGCCGAAACTTAATGTCGGTAAGCACAACTGTATTATAATTAATAACTGAAACAACAACAACAACAACAAAAATGGTGGAAATTTCTAAGCGTCTTGAAATGAGATATCAACAAGTTGCGTGAAGTGAGTATTTGGAAAAGAACAAAATCAACAAATTTTACTTATACATTCTTTAGTTACCTTGAGATTACATAGGCCAGCGAATTTAAACTTCATAGACGTTGTTTTGGTTTTAATAGCCGACCTTCCATAAATCAGCTACGCAGATTTCGAAAATAATATTCATTTTTTTTTCTATCACGTAAAGATTTCTTTACAAATCGGGAAGAAAAAAAACTTACTTAGATCAAATTATTATTTCGTTTACCACAATGAACATTTTGTATTATTATGTTTGTTAACAAAAATACAAAAAAAAACTGAAGAAAAGGGAAAAACATTGATGACAAACGAATATGCATCCTCATTCATCCTGATTTCTTTGTGTGAAATATACGTCTTTTAGTCTCAAACCTACGTGTTGCGGTCTTTCTTTTATGTATTGCGTTATGA
>NW_013672871.1:3566-22646 GCF_000517525.1 Limulus polyphemus
GGGCCTTACAATTAGGCCTGGGTTTTTAATTGAAAAAAAAAAGTGGTACTCAAGCCTGAAACATTTGATAAACACTAGACTAGAGGTAACTCAGCTAGTCAACAGCCAATTCATATGGCCTTTGTGTAGCTTGACGTAAAAGTTCTGAAGGACACAAACTACAATTACAAGCATTTTCGCTCCATTTTTGTTTTGTTTTCACGGTAAAAAAAAAAATTTAAACTTTCTACGATAGATGCCGACACCATCAGTTACACTCTATGGTCTCGATTTCCTTACAATGAAACTAGGTTCAAATATTATTCCCCTTTCCACCTATTGTGTTCGTCTTGGGGAAAGCCTATTAAATACGAACTTCTGAAATGTTTTTTGTTGCTGTTTCCTTCACATTGTTTGAATACCGAACAAAGCATTTTTTTTTTATTCTTTCCATTGACTTCTCGCGTAAATAAAACCATAAATAGAATGCCAAAATTCCTTTACAATGCACAACACAGACCACAGCAGCAGGAAATTTCTTATGGTTTATTTTGATTAAACATTTGAATGGTCACGTTTCTATACTTGGATCGAAAGTTGTTCCTTTCGTGTCAGGCAACATTAGCACATAATGTTGCCTGACATTATGTACGTAAACTGACCGTTTCAATAGCAAGTCTGATGACTTAGCATTGTATGGAACTGGAAATTATAGGGGGTTTTGCAAGTATTAAAAAAAAAGCCACCACAATAAAACGTTGGCGGGATTTAACATTTTATTTTTCAATGAACGTCGGACGTGGCATAGTAGTTGGTGTATAGGGCTGCGTATCGGAAAATCTTAATTTCACGCCGTGATATCGATGAACAAGCTCTGGGCTTTCATCTGTGAGTGCGTTATAAGCACGACAGTCAATCAGTAGTTGGTGATGCTGAATAATTGTCTTACTTCAGTATCTAGCCCCCAAGTGGCTCACCAGTAAGTCTAAAAATTTATAACGCTTAAAACCGGATAGTCCATTGTTTAATCTTGAGCAAAACAACTAAACAAACCTCGGTATTTAAAAATTAGGGCCAGCTATAACTGAACCCTAGAAGCCACTTAGGCTGCGTAGCCAATGCGCTAATGTTTCTATATTTCAATAATACTTTCAATGCCTCAAGATATTAATATCTCAATGATCTATTAACCCACCCACTGTCTTCAAGACATCTAATGCTCGAAAGGTATGAATCAAAATAAGAGATTCATTATTAATTCGTAACATCAGTGAAGAATTATCAAATATTCATTCATTGAAGTTTAATTTAGCGACAAAGTTATTTATTCCATGAAACAATTAAGACTCTTGTTGATTGTATTTAACGTAACGAATAGAATTACGAGCAGATACAGAAAGCTCGAGACAACTATGTAAAAGTAGAAAAAGTCCCATATTAACGTGAGGAATAAAATTACACAACGGTGTAGAAAGTGTAGTCTGGATTGTAGCGTTGTAAGTCTGTAAACTTACCGCTAACTCTCCCGGGACCATAAAGCATTTTAACGTGATTTATAAATACGATAATACTACTCTAATTTACGCTCTATTTTTTTTCGCGTAACTCTATTGCGACAGACATTATTAACGCATATACATATCACATACTTTATACTTTCATACGTGTTGAGTTATCGGACTCCTGGTGGCACGTGAACACAAAACGCAATTAAATTTCCAATGTGAAACTTACACATATATAGATAGATATATACATATCATTTTTCTCGCTGCGTCTGTGCTCTCCCCCCCCTCCCATTGGACCTAACATTCATCGTAATTGTCGTTTCTAACCTAAAAACCAACACAACACAACACAAATCTTGCAAAATGTTATTATATTCCTGCTGTTCTAAGAGCATTAGTATGTCGTTGTGTATCGTCGAAATATTTCCTTTTATTTCCAACAACTCTTTTTGCTGACTGATGATTTTTCCAATAGCCTTCTCACGCACGTGCTGCACTGGGACTCGAGCTTAAATCATAAAGCCATTGGTAACGAACACCGAGGTACAGTGATAGATATTTTCTAAGACTCTAACGCTAGAAAATTATCATTCAGCGTGGTGGCGCGTGCTAAGTAAAGCACGAGAAACCTACTGTTTTGATGGCAACAAACAAACGTCACCTTGGCAACAAGAACATAGATGTGAGGGAAAACAGGTGTTAAAGCTTTTTTTTTTGTTGTTGTTGTTGTCTTTTCTTCACCAAGCTATGGTTCTTTTCACTCTGTTACAAAGATAACGAAAGGATAATTCGATAACCATCTCTAAAACCTGTATTCGATTGACTATATCAACGCGTATAGAGTACAAATTATGTTGAGGTTTGGCTAATTTTTATGAACAAGTAATTGGTACAAAAAAGAGATTTTCCAATTATATTCCAATCTGGTTAAACTTGTAAATAATACAATTGAAAGGTATGTCAATGATTCGACCCCCCCCCACTTCAAGGGAGCCAATACAGAAGTTGTCTGTAACACTAGGAATACAAAGAGATTCGAATTATTCACAGTTTACATTATTAGATTATAACGACAGACCTGAGATATTTAAACATGATTCTCGGTCTATACATAGGTCTAGACACCTCCCACCTTAAACTGGTGTTTCGCTTTTGTTGTTTTTTTAAGCTATCTCCCTTTCTACAAAGCGGGGTCGGGCGTGGCTAAGTGGTTAGCGTGCCTAGATTGTGAACAATCGTATCATATTAAGCAGAAAATAGATTTGATTGATTGATTGTTTGGAATTAAGCACAAAGCTACACAATGGGCTATCAGTGCTCTGCCCAGCACGAGCATCGAAACCCGATTTCTAGCATTGTAAATCCGCAGACTTGCCGCTGTGCCACTGGGGGGGGGGGGATACAATTTTTTTAGTCAAGGCAAAAAGAATCACACGTAAGAGTGATCGTGAAGTCTTACTGTTCGATCGAACAGGAGTAACCCAAGAGCTAGCGGTAGTTATTATTGACTAGTTGCCCTTCCCCCTAGTCTGTCACTTCAGAGTTAGAGCAGCTATACGAAGATAACTCATACGAAGCTTTGCGCTAAATTCCTTGCTAAATGTTTCATTTGAAGTAATATTTTATTTTCTCATTTCAAAAGCGTGGCCACGAGTAGTTATAATCTGAAAACTACCACCATCCACAAGCTTTCACAGAAAAAAAAAATAACCACCAGCCCACCTGAAACTGCTTTATAAAAGTCCAATATTTATCTTCAAATAACTCGCAGACATACCGCTGTGCCCCTGGGGGGCATCAACAACTGCAATGTATATTTTTAGGCTTAACCTCCAAAGCTGGAAGAATCATATTTTATAGTTTTATATTCAATATTTCAAACTTGCTTTGTACGTTTGTAGTTAAGCCCAAAGTAAATAACCCGCAGACATACCGCTGTGCCACTGGCTTCTAATTTGTAAATAACAAATTGAGTCGTTAGTAAATCATAGGTGTAAATCTTTAGCAAACGAATGTAAACAATATTCCTGTGAAACTTAGTCGGGAAGAAAAAAAAACAAGAACATTTATATTAAAACAAATTAATAGGGAGATAATTAACCAAGACTGAAGAATATCAAGTAGCATGAAAAAAAAGTAAAGGTTATATCATCAGTAGTTAGAACTTTGTAATTACTACGACATCGTCTTAGGAAATAAACTCAAAAAACTTTAGATTTTTTTAGACAAAAAAGAAAAACCAAAAAATACTCTTGTAGTCAAAACAGAGAACCACGTGAAATTAACCAAAAAATTGTATCTTATACTCAGGTTAGAAGAACCACATTAATTAACCATGTAATGAAATATTGTACTCAGGTGAGAAGAACCACATTGAATTACCCAGGTAATGAAATATTGTACTCAGGTGAGAACAACAACATTAAATTAAACAGATAATGAAATATCGTACTCAGGTGAGAAGAACCACATTAAATTAAACAGATAATGAAATATCGTACTCAGGTGAGAAGAACCACATTGAATTAAACAGATAATAAAATATTGTTCTCAGGTGAGGAGAACCACACGAACTCAACTACAGTAACAACGAAGCCAATGGTGACAGAGGAATCAATAAAAATAACCAGATAGTGAACAGTTATAGCAAGAACATAAAAGTCTACATGAAATCAATGAACGGAAACTTTGTAAATAATTCATTAAGACTGCGAGCAATAGATGACTTATATTAATATAGTTTAATCCATTTTTGTACTGCTAGACTTACCGGTGTAAAGTTTACATCACGGAGGTTTCACTGACTAATACCCCCACCCCGTCCCCACGAAACATGATAAAGTCACTTTAATATGACGGCGTTTGAATTAGACAACGTTACAGAAACTTAGTTGCTTATTTATTTAAATCTGGAGCTGTCCGCTAACTAGGCTCCATGGCGTTGAATACTAAGTCAGAGAGCGAAAAGTAGGCATAGCATGAGACGTTTCCCTTATCCCTGTCAATTAATTATGTTGTGTCATTTCTAGATAGACTTGTATGTAATAAAGGTACTAACAAGGTCCGATTCCAGGTTTTTGAATTCAGACTTGATTCTTCATGTTACCCTTAAAAGTAAAAAAAACAAAATTAACATAGACTAAATAAAGAGAAAATGTAGCGAATAGTTTAAAAGCAGGAATGCCACAATAGTAGGAAACTCTTAGGAGTAAATATGTAGATTATGTATGAATTATTTAAGAGTAGAAACTTAATGATGTCAAAATAGGAAGCTACAATAATATATTTTATATATTTTTAACTTTTATTTTTTCGTCAGAATTAAAGAGTAGAATAAAATATTTCACGAGAAAAAAATACAGGAAGTCTTTGTTCTTCCTTTTTTTATATAGTGCTGGTCGGTGAGCTGGACTATGATACGCCAAAGGCAGTTGTTGCAAAAGCTTTTAATAGCTTAACAGCTCAGCTCCAAACAGAAGTGGAGCTCGTGCATCATCAAGTAAACATTGGTAGTTCCGACACCGAAGCCAAAGGTATCATTGTATATCCAATAAACACAGAAGCAATTGATTACAGAAAATGTAACACTTTCATTTTCTCTATACATTTGAGTGAAATAAGTCGAGATTACTTCGATAAAATAATTTATCTATTATCTTTACATGGATTTTTAAAGCCCAGTCCGGGAAACTTTGAGTTATTTACTTAAACCTTTACAGTCAATTCTATCCAGAAATATATTTTTTATCCATGACATCACAGAGTGTACATCCGAGTGTTTGTTTTAGTAAACAATCAGTTCGGTAACCTTTGAATGATACAATTTTATGATTAATATTGAACAATGTACATCTTAAACATTAGAAAGTCTTAAGCAGTGTTAAACAGTTTAATATTGTTGTTATATTAACATTTTTTCTGGTGCCAAGTAACGCTAAAACAAACATTTTTCAGTTGCGGTACGTGTAAATAAAGTACAAATCCAAATACCTTCTAAACATTTAGTTAACACGCTCATCCTATTTTTTTGAAATGCACTTTAGGTAACTGGAATTTGTCAATCAATAGTGGACTTAAGAATTTTACTGTGGTAAAAAACTTTGGATTCCCAAAACTTCTTTGGAAACTTTATTTACTTATAATTTCTTTATATATTTGTATTATCAAAACTAAATTTAATACTTTCAATACTATTTTATGTAGTGTGCAATAACATTATGAAGGCCAATCCCCACGTGATGATAGACGCAACACTCCGTCCTAATGACAACTTTGTCAAAACCTCATCCATTGTGAAGAAGATTGCTAGGGATTTGGGAATCCCCACAGTTAGCGCTACGTACGGGAGGCTCTCAGGAATAAAAGGTTGGGAGAAATTGACCGAGTCGGAGCTTATGTACTTAGTTCAGATTCCTCCGCCAGGTGACTACCTCCTTCAGGTCATCAGAGACATTGCCATAGTGCAGAAGATGAAATCCGGCGGGATTCTTTATGACGACTCTGTTGGTAACTCATTAATGAGATGTATACGCATGTGACATTATCTTTTATGATGAGTTAACAGAGCAAACTGAAGCGTTGAACTATAGAGGTCGCTTCAACTTACGTGCTAATCTACAACCACTTCTGATCTGATGAATATAATTAGCTTTACAAAAAAAAAAAAAAAACGTAAACTCTTGTGCTGTTACCAAATTTAATAAGATATATTTTAAATCTTTTCTCAACCTATTTAAGAAATGTCATATTAAACTTAAGATCAGACACAATATTAGGGCAAAATATCATTCATTTAACTGGGTGAATGTCATCCCGAATAGTTGTCTTAATTTGGTCAGTAAATCAGCCTAGCGATTAAACTTCACTAAGGAACTAATAAGTTCCTAGTTTTATCTATTAACGCTTCAGTGCTCTGGATTCTAGACTAGCGAGTGAATTTCGGTAAGAAAAGAGGCAGTTGTTAAAGATGCTACGAATTTTTATATGTTTGTTTGTTGTTAAGTGCAAAGCTGTGCAATGGAATATCTGTGTTGTTCCCACAACGGGTTTCGAAACCCGGTTTTTAGCCTTATAAGCCTCCGAGTTTACCGCTGGATCACTGGGAAGGGCTACACAATAAGAACTAGACTTTCTATATTCACTTCTTACTTAATTATTCTTAGTAGATAATTTAAAAAGAGAGAAAAGTTTGTTTGTTTGTTGATTTTCTCACTAAGCTACACACGAGTTACCTGCGCTGGCCATCAATAATTTTTAAATGAAAGACTAGAGGGAAAGCAGCTAGTCAGCTCTTGTCAGTCCAAAAAGTGGGACATTACAGCTAGATGATGGACAGAAAATATCTTCAAATAAAAACATTAAAACATGATGATGGACAAAAAAAACTTCAAACAAAAACATTAAAACATGATGATGGATAAAAAAAATATTCATGCAAAAACGATAAAACTTGATGATGGACAAAAAAAAATCTTCAAACAAAAACATTAAAACTTGATGATGGACAAAAAATATCTTCATACAAAAATATTAAAACTTGATGATGAACAAAAAAATATTCAAACAAAAAACATTAAACTTGATAATGAACAAATAAATCTTCAAACAAGAACATTAAAACTTGATAATGGACAATTAAATTCGTATTTTAATATATAAAATAATATTAAACCTAACCTATCATCATATACAACGAAGAAGATAATAAACGCCATCTACTGGTAATTTATCTAACTACCTAAGAGTTAACCAAGATGAAATACACGAATCACTGGTATAGTTAAGCAGCATGATTTACGTGCGCGTGCACTTTTTTGAGGAAGAATAACTGGAAGGCACAATTTTTCCTAACTTTTTGACTCATCTTACAATTTCCTGTCTTTTTTCTTCTTTCAGGAATGCCAGATTCGTGGTCAGCCTGGCATAAGAGAGACTAACGTAGAAAAAAAAAAGACGCCATTTTAATCACCTTATCACGTTGTTACCGTTAAACTAGTATTTTTCGCAAAGTTATAAACACATGAAAATCGTGTTGTTGTTTTACAAACACCAGATACCTTTTATCTTTTTTTCTTTTCAGTAATGGAACACAAGTTCAGTACTTTGCTTGAGAACGTACAGACCCGTCATATGATCCTGTCTGTTGATGGTAGAACGGAGGACTTGAAAAATAAAGCTCGTGATCTAGACAGAAGTGATATTGATAACTTCTTCATTGTTGGAACCACGGAAACTTTAACTAATGCCCTGAGCACAGTGAGTATAAGGTTTTCTTCACCCGAGACAATGTGTATTAAAAGTCTAATGTATTTCTAAGAGACATTTGAATAAAGACGAGGATACTGGTGCTCTTAAAAATCTATAAAGATATATAAACTTAGACTACTTTGAAATTATACAGGATGGCCCAAAAATATGATAATGGGGGTTGTAGAACAAGTAAGAAAGACACGATTTCTATCACAGGGATGTCTATCAGATGACACACTATAAACATAAACGTAAATGAGGCTGGAATAGGTCAGTTCAAATAAATATGGAACGAAATTAGCCATCCCAAATAAGATGGTCAATTGAAAGAAGTATAGAATGAACTAGCTAAATCTATAATGGAATAGGTCAGTTCAAAAACGTCTAGCATGCAATTGGTCAACTCAAAAGAAGTTTGTAGGATTGGTCAGTTTATAAAAGTTTTATTTGATTACGGGAACTACTGCTGGCACTGATCTTGTGCTGACTGAAAACACACGTTATATTAATGAGGCAACAGAATCCCATTACTCTGTATATACGTTACAAAATAATAATTTTGTCGAAGTTAAAATTAATTGTTTCTGGCTGCAAAATGAATTTCTGGATTTTTAATGAGGTTTCAGTGATATTTTTTACATAACATTCTACTGTGTATTAAACAATTTATGGTTGTTTCTACTAAGTTCTTTCTTCTACTTTTAAGGCTCAAGAAAATGGAATGTATGGGCGGGAATACGCATGGTTTCTCATTTCGAAGGTACGTACGTTTAACTTATAACCAACTGCAATTTAATTACTTGCACGTGGCAATTATTAAAACACCCCTTGGTGTGCTAGAATCGGTATCAAGGTCACTCTAGACCTTTGTAGACAGAACTGATCATTACACGTGATCTGCTGGTATTTAGTGGTAACATTTCTTTAAGGACTACCACTAGATCCTGTATATATATATATACATACAACTCGACCTTTTGTATACTTTTTTCAGACTGAATGACATGGTATATAAAGACATTAGAGCGCCACCAAGTAATTAATATTATATTATTTAAGTTACCACAGAAATAGAAAGGAACAATAAGTAATTAATCTTATGGACTGGACGTAGCTTAGTGGTTAGTGTGCGCTGGACAGAAGGTCCAAGGTTCGAGCCGTAATATACCGCTGAACTCACTGCGCGCTTTCATCTTTGGAGGGGGGGGCGTTATCATAGTCAATATCACTACCCTTTTAATGATGCTGCTGACTGGTTGCTCCCTCGAGTAGCCTTGTATGTGGGTTGTACTGCTGACTGGTTGCTCCCTCGAGTAGCCATGTAGGTGGGTGGTGCTGCTGACTGGTTGCTCCCTCGAGTAGCCTTGTAGGTGGGTGGTGCTGCTGACTGGCTGCTCCCTCGAGTAGCCTTGTATGTGGGTTGTACTGCTGACTGGTTGCTCCCTCGCGTAGCCTTGTAGGTGGGTGGTGGTGCTGCTGACTGGCTGCTCCCTCGAGTAACCTCGTAGGTGGGTTGTACTGCTGATTGGTTGCTCTCTCCTTCTGGTCAGCACTTCTTAAACGTGGATGTTTATAATCTGAACTTTGGACTCTCTGACCAGGTCGTTTAAAGCATCATTCAGGTTGAAAATATTAAATAATAAATGCCACCAACAGCTAAATATACATTTGTTTGTTTTTTCAGGAAGAGGAAGAACAAAATCGAAAACCTTCGTGTGCCTGCTCCAATATTACAGCTCTCTACATTTATCCTGAACCTACAGATTCCACAAGAGTAAAGATGCTAAATGATAATCAGCTTACTCGAGCCTATCCGATGGTATGTGAATTATGAAAAGCAAAAGACAAAAAACTTAAGTTTTACATCAACATTACACATTTCAGTGGGTAAAATAGTAAAAAAAGAACAAATGTTAAAACTAAGTCCTAACAGCCAGAGGTTACTTCTAATGCACACGCACCTCTGATCTTATAAAACAAGTACGAAAATACACAAACCACATAGTGTAAATACTTAATAAAAAGTATGCTTGACTTTACACGCACACAATACAAATGTAAATACTTAATAAAAAGTATGCTTGACTTTACACGCACACAATACAAGTGTAAATACTTAATAAAAAGTATGCTTGACTTTACACGCACACAATACAAATGTAAATACTTAATAAAAAGTATGCTTGACTTTACACGCACACAATACAAGTGTAAATACTTAATAAAAAGTATGCTTGACGTTACACGACACAAATACAAGCGTAAAATATGAGAGTTTTACACACACAAACACGAAATACAAAGTGTAAAATACGTACTTTAAACTCTTCAGAGTTCCACACACATAATCATCCACTAATTAATGATTGAATGTATTCAAACTGGGTTGAAGAAAGCTGAATAATGTAATTCTTAGTAAAATACTGTTCAACTCACCAGGTGGACACAGCTTTTTACTACGATTTGACGGAAATGACACTACGAGCAGTTGCTGACCGACTGAAGAGCTCCAAGTGGCCAGAGACATTAAGTTATCCAAAATGTGGTGAAACCATGAACAGTAAGCAATTGGGAGAAAGAGAGAAGATTGATCTTTCCGCTGCCTTGCAACAGGTTGTTCAGTCACTTTGTCAAATTTTAAGTTTTGCTTCAGTTTTTTTTTATAAGAAACAATGCACTTTTTTATTCGATAACTGTTTTAAAAAATTCAATTTATCAAGTTTAATCGTAGTAAACTTCAAAAGTTAAACTTAAGGGACGTTGAAATGAACTCACTGATCATTAGTGTACAGTAAATAAGACAATATTTTCATGGCAAAATTGGAATAAAATGAAATAAAAGACATAACTAAAGGAACGAGAGTTTTGTAACAAAAGAATTAAAACTTTGTTATTGAAAATGTCTTCCTTAAACGACAATTTTAGCCAGTTTAACTGCGTAGATATTCGTGTCTTATGTGTAGTGAGTGTTAATTGTAAAACAAATATATTTGAGAAATACCCTCAAAATATTTTTTTTTCAAACGAGACTGCAATGCAGAATACGATGCCCCTGTAAAAGTGTTTTATCCGCATTACTTGTGTGTAACACAGTGAAACCATATTACATACCTTTGTTCCATATGTTTAAAGTATTTCTTGTTGTTGTATTTTCTTACAACAAAGTTATACGATTTTTTTACACCTGCAATCTGTCCACCGCGGGGAATCGAATCCCGGATTTTAGCATTTCAAGCCCCTAATCTTACCGCTGACTCTGAGGGTGACCGTCAAATTATCTGACGTTCAGTTAAAAACGCAAGAGTGATGTATCATGCAGAGACCAATTTTAAATAACAAGCCCCTGTAAAAGTGTTTTATCTGCATTACATGTATTATATATATATTTACGATAAACTACCATTTAGAGACATGTATCTGTTTGTTACGGAGGGTGTCTGTGATCAGATCTCTTTCTTGTTTCATTGAATAAAACGAATTTGTTTTCGTTAACGCGTATTCTGTTAAGTTGTTGTGGCTTTCGAAATAAGTTCAGTCTTTCCTTATTTTATTCATCATATATGTATGGGGGCAAAAAATAAAAAAAACGTAGCAAGTGTTTCGAAAATATACGAATGAAACAACAGTGATTTTATTTATTTTT
This sequence comes from Limulus polyphemus, assembly GCF_000517525.1. Lineage (NCBI taxonomy): Eukaryota > Metazoa > Arthropoda > Merostomata > Xiphosura > Limulidae > Limulus > Limulus polyphemus. Next base: position 14,946 of record NW_013672871.1, read on the forward strand.
ATAAAATCTGTGTAAAGGTTTTTACGCTATTTTTTTCTATTTCTGGCAAAGTTACTAAAGCTATTTGCCGTCGCCTTCCCTATTTTTGAACTACTGACCATAGGGATTGACTGTCACATTTATAACGCACCAACGGCTTAAAGTGTGTGGAAATATATTGTGGTATTGCACAAATTCGATTCAGGCTCGCCAGCTTCGAAATCCAGAGCTCCACCATATGGATAAGGCTATTTGCCGCCGTCCGTAATTTTTAACTACTCACCAGAAGGATCGACTGTCGTACTTATAACGCGCCCATGGCTTGCCAGCTCTGAACTTCAAACTTTACCACGATGACCAAGCTCCACTCCTTTAGTTTTCAGCACTTTATATAAACATATAAAATAGGTTATCCGAAGCAGGTAATTCATATTACAACTGTTCCTATGAAGCTCCTACAGTAGACAAAACAGAGATAGCCCAATGTGCAGCTTTGCACTTAGCAACAACCAAAAAACCAAAACCTTTAGCAACAACTTACTCTCCTGATGCAGTTTGTTCTAACCAAAATAAATTCATTCAAGATTATTAGGGTGGCTGTTTGTTTTTAAGCACAAAGCTACACAATAGACTTTTTTGTTGGTTTTTTTTTGCTATGCCAAATGCGGGTATCGAACCTTGAGTTTTAGTGTTATAAGCCCTCAATCTTACAGTTGAGTCACCAGGTGACAGCATACCATTAGTTAATCTCCCGCAAGCCCAAACGAGTTGTGTATTTGTAAGTTTGTTCGGCCCTCCGCAGTGGTACAGCGGCATGTCTGTGGACTTACAACGCTAGAAACCGGTTTTCGATACCAATAGTGGGCAGAGCACAGATCGCCCATTGTGTGGCTTTGTGCTTAGCTACAAACAAACAAACGTTGCCCGTCTTTCGCACCTTGTGGTCTGTGATGAAATACATTGCACGATATTCATTTCTACTGTCAGACTGACTGTTTGGGGCATATTTAGGGCATGACTAAACAGAAACTCCACACGTTTAACATTCCAACCTATCATTTAATGCTAAAATATATATATATATACGATAAGGACCTGCAACGAACACATAGAACAAATGACGTCTTTCTTATCATCCTTTGTTTTTTCATGTTTGGTAAAACTACCGACACTCGATGCCACATTGCATTATGGGTTTCTTTAACTACGACATATTTTTGGAGGTGTTTCTAATTGATTTTTTTTTATTTATTCAGAATTACTTATTTTATAAGAATAGTGAGAAAAAATCCTCCTATTCATTTTCTTCATTCCTGATAAACGACACAGAGTGGTTATTGTCTCCTGAAACGCCATGCTTATTTTTATATTATGATTTCAGGAATCTTTTGATGGTGCTTACGGCAGGTTTGTCATCAACCAGAACGGAAAAAATTATCAAGAACTAAAGCTACTCTTTGAGTCCATTAAAATTGCGAATGATAAAGCTCCCGAGAGAAAGAAGGTAACGTTATTACAAAGCTTGGTCAATCTTCTCTCTCTCTCTCTCTATTATTTTACTTTCTTTTTCGTGAATACAGTACAGAAGAAATTGGTCACCTTTTTAATTTATAAAATATTTTTATGGCTGTTAGCAGAAAATGGCAGTTTGATTGGCATATATTTTTTCTTATGCGTGTTTAATTACGATTTTAATTTATGTACTTTTAGTAAGTCAAAGGTCAAAGTAGGAACGGAAATCATCGGTTCTTATGCGTGTTTAATTACGATGTTTAATTTACGTACTTTTAGTAAGTCAAAGGTCAAAGTAGGAACGGAAATCATCGGTTCTTATGCGTGTTTAATTACGATGTTTAATTTACGTACTTTTAGTAAGTCAAAGGTCAAAGTAGGAACGGAAATCATCGGTTCTTATGCGTGTTTAATTACGATGTTTAATTTACGTACTTTTAGTAAGTCAAAGGTCAAAGTGGGAACGGAAATCACCGAGAAATTATTTGCGAAAGTAAAATGTTTTACGTAAAAGATAATTTTTTTACGAATTCTTTGATCCAAGCTTCAGCAATAACATTGTAATCGAAAACATTGTTACGATAAAATAGGTCTCTACTAACTCATTGTTAAAATAAAATATGTCTCTACTAACTCATTGTTAAACTGAAATAGGTCTCTACTAACTCATTGTTAAAATAAAATAAGTCTCTACTAACTCATTGTTAAAATAAAATATGTCTCTACTAACACATTGTTAAACTGAAATAGGTCTCTACTAACTCATTGTTAAAATAAAATAGGTCTCTACTAACTCAACGTTAAAATAAAATAGGTCTCTACTAACTCATTGTTAAAATAAAATAGGTCTCTACTAACTCATTGTTAAATTAAATAGGTCTCTACTAACTCATTGTTAAAATAAAATAGGTCTCTACTAACTCACTTATATTTTTCTAATCACAGCTTGCAACTTGGACTTATGGCAAACCTTCGGGAATTGTAATGGAAGCTAATATTTCACCAACAGTTCTTGATAACTACACTGCTGTGACTGTTTACCGGGTGACAACAGTAGTGGTTAGTATAATTTATCTTCATTCGTGTAACAACCTTGTTTATTTTAGTTTTGAAGTAACACTACTTTTTTTTTTATCTTTTTGGCCTTATTGCGTCATGCTGGAAAAACATGTTTTCATATGGCTAATTATATTTTCCGGGCCGATCATAGCCACGTGGTTATGTTCCGGGCTGCGTATCGAGGGTCCAAGGTTCAAGGCATGGTGACGCTGAACATGTGGGTGCGTTATAAAATTAACAGTCAATATCGTAATTCGGTTTGAAAATAAGACAAGGTCTAAGTGACAGTGCGTGTTGCTGGCCGACTGTCTTCTCTATGGTCAGTAGTTTAAAATTAGGAACGGCTATGCCTGAACCTTAGGGGAGCTCTGACTTGATCGTCTACGTTGACATGCGCATAAGTACCTTTCAGTTAAAACTACCAAATTACAAATATATTTTACACCAAATCGGCACACAATTCGCTAAATTAATTCTCCACCCGAAAAATTTTAGTTTTAGTCTTCCTATACGATATTTTGGATTTGATTTTATTTTTCAATATCATAAAAAAACTAGCAGAGAATTTCAACAATCAAGTTGATTTTAGGCAGAAGAAACAAGTGGCTGGACGATACAGAACAGTTACACATATAAAGACATTCAATAATACAGTAAAGTGATGAAAAGAAAACAATGGGCTCACGCACATGTGGACGTTTACATATTACTGACTGAAGTTGGAAAATTCAATTAATTTGCTTAAAATACATCAGAATAATTCAAATTCACGGCGCCATCTGTTGACCATTTTTGTTATTAATCGATGAATCATTTTTGAAGAAGTTTGTTTTTTTCTCTGTAGAACGTAATGGAGCGTAATAGGCAGCGATAATTATTTTACTTCTCTCACACGCACACTACGGCTCGTAACAGAAAATATTAAATAACCGAAATATAGTCATATCGATTCCACAAACACACCTCTTCGTGGGCATAAAACGCACACATATTAATTCTACAATTTTTCCCATTGCAACATATCCACAAAAAGTTTGTTTCTTTCTTTGTAATTACGCACAAAGATACACAATGGGCTATCTGTGGTCTGCCTATCACGGGTATCTAAACCCGGTTTCTAGCGTTGTAAGTCCGCAGACATTATATCTCATTTAAGTCAAAGGGAACGTTTTCTATTTTTGCTCTAGTAATTGCCAGAAAAAAAAAAGGCCCTTGCACTAACTACACCTATTTGTTTGGATGTTGTTAAGCGCAAAACTACATAATGGACTATCTGTGCTCTGCTCACCACAAGTATCGAAACCCGTTTTTTTTTTAGCGTCGTAAACCCAAAAGACTTAACTATAGAGAGAAACTATACCTATTACATAATACACAAGAAGAAGAATTTTAGAAAAACAGCTGATTTAGCGATACCTATTGACGATTTTGTTTATTTGTTTTAAGCACAGAGCTACACAATGAATCAACTGCGCCGTGCACAGCGCAGGGATCGAGCCCCAAATTTTAGTCGTAAGCTCTCAAGTTCGCCGCTGAGCTACAGGGAAAAAAAACAATTTATTGGGGGGAATACAAATGGGATAGAATTAACATTCAGTTAGGACTATATGTTTACATGGACCGCATATATTCAATTAGGACTATATGTTTACATGGATCGCATATATTCGCCATTAATCCGCAAGCTCACAGTCGAGTTACATGGGATATAATCCACACTAATTTTGGATTACACGTTTAACTGAATAACAATTCGAAATAAATTCATTTCATTGTGTTACCCCCCCCCCCGGACTTACAACACAAAAACCCGGGGTTCGATTCCCGGCGGTGGAAACAGCAGATGCCCCAATGTGGCTATTTTGTGTTCCGTACCATCGTCTGGATTGTTTACCAATTTTTTTATGAATATGTAAAATTCGGTTCTACATTTATCGGGAAGCGTCTTTCCCTTTGATCAGAAAACAAACATACACACACACAAACTTTTATCAAAAAAAAACGAGTGTGGTTAATGTGCCTGGGTTGTCGATCCAGGGATTCACGGTTTGCATTCTGTTTGTGGCCCTCCACAGAAAAAAAAGAAGATAGAGATGTACTCCACACTTTAAAACCCTGCCCCCACCCTACCCAGGGGGGGCTGAGTGGAAAGTCTACAGGTTTACGACGCTAAATATTAGGTTTAGATACCCGTGGTTGGCAAAACACATATAGCCCATTGTGCAGCTCTACGCTTAACAACAACCCAACCAACTTAGAGCCGTGAGTATGCTATAGCAGTGACAATGTAATGTTGACTAGTGGGTTCTGTTGACTAGATACCCTCTCTCTGGTTTATCAGTTCAAAAGTAGGGTCGGCTATGGTCAGATGTCTTTTGAGTAGCTTTGTGGGAAATTTTGAAATAACCGAAAACAACAATAATATTTTCTCCAGCCTAAGAAAAGACGAAATTGATTCGATAGCCTTCAGCAAGTTCTTTAAAAGATATGCGGAAAAAAAAAAATTCAAATTATTTATCACATGACAACATTTATCTGACAACTCCTTAATCGATTTCTGTCTCTCTGTCTGTGATCTTTATCGGAGTTTAGATGTTATAGACCTGGGAGAGTCAGGTTAATTTGACCTCTTCCTCCCCCTCCCCCTGGTAGATGGTAACTGGTTTCCGGCCCTACGTTTCAGTTCATTTTTGTTGGTTTAAATTTCCCGCAAACGTACTCGAGGACTGTCTGCACTAACCTCTTTTAATTTTGTTTGTTTGTTTGTTTTAATTTCGAGCAAAGCTAAACGAGGGCTATCTGCGCTAGCCATCCCTAATTTAGCAGTGTAATACTAGAAGGAAGGCAGCTAGTCATCATCACCTACCGCCAACTCTTGGGCTACTCTTTTTATCAACAAATATTGGGATTGACCATCACATTATAACGCCCACGGCGAGTATGTTTGGTGGGTCGGGAAATCGAACCCGCGACCCGCAGATTGCGGGTCGTGCTCCCTAACCACCTGGCCATGCCGGGCCTCCTTAATTTTGAAGTGATAGACTATATCAGGCAGCTACTCAACACCGCCCACCACCAATTGTTAGGCTACTTTTTGCCAACGAATCATATCAGAGAAGTATTTAAACATGGCCCTTAACAAACTTACTTGTCCCTGAAGTTCAGCCTTTCTAGAAAATTGTTTTTTGTTTTTGTTTTTTTTTCAAAACAGGAACCGATCGGCAGTCTACATGCGACATGGTTTCACGAACGCTATTGGACGTGGTAGTTATATAGAAGCTCAAAATCAATAATAACTTATTTTTAGCGCTTCGCAGTGTTTCCCTTAAAATGTTGTGTTATAAACACGTTCGCGGTTATATCAGAATGCTTCTAGTCTTCACACTTCTATTTGTTACTTTTCTGTAAGATACCGGGTGGGTCTTATATTATTTCTTCACCCATTAAAGGAAAACGAAACAATAAGTAAAGTAACAATCCTTTCTTCACCCATTAAAGGAATACAAAACAATAAGTAAAGTAACAATCCTTTCTTCACACATTAAAGGAATACAAAACAATAAGTAAAGTAACAATCCTTTCTTCACCCATTAAATTAATACAAAACAATAAGTAAAGTAACAATCCTTTCTTCACCCATCAAAGGCAAACGAAACAATAAGTAAAGTAACAATCCTTTCTTCACACATTAAAGGAATACAAAACAATAAGTAAAGTAACAATCCTTTGTTCACCCATTAAAGGAAAACGAAACAATAAGTAAAGTAACAATCCTTTCTTCACCCATTAAAGGAAAACGAAACAATAAGTAAAGTAACAATCCTTTCTTCACCCATTAAATTAATACAAAACAATAAGTAAAGTAACAAACCTTTCTTCACCCATTAAATTAATACAAAACAATAAGTAAAGTAACAAACCTTTTTTCACCCATTAAAGGAATAATAAGTAAACTAACAATCCTTTCTTCACCCATCAAAGGCAAACGAAACAATAAGTAAAGTAACAATCCTTTCTTCACCCATTAAAGGAATAATAAGTAAAGTAACAATCCTTTCTTCACTCATTAAAGGAAAACGAAACAATAAGTAAAGTAACAATCCTTTCTTCACTCATTAAAGGAATACAAAACAATAAGTAAAGTAACAATCCTTTCTTCACCCATTAAAGAAATACAAAACAATAAGTAAAGTAACAATAATTTCTTCACCCATTAAAGGAATACAAAACAATAAGTTTTTTTTTTATAATTAACTTGTACATGTATGGTCACTGAATCAGTATGACATTACAAATGTTCAAAGTGTCCACCACCATTGTCAAAGTATGTGTGACACAAAAGTCCTTATAAAAGTGGCTGAAATGGAACAGAATTGCTCACATTACTGTGGAATTCCTGCGGTCTACACTATACAACAACATCAGAAAAATTAAACAAAAAACATCAAGTGTATAGTTCGGAATCTGACGGATCCAATACTCGCAATTCCGAAACAAGATTGCACTTTGATCGGAAGTACCGGTGAAATATTCTATAAATTATCTGGAACAGTGCTTGAAACAAAACTAAAACCTACTCAACATGATACAATACACACATAGGTGGCGCTATGGTAAATTTATATAATCAAGATTTTTTTTTATAATGTTTAAAAAATTAACTTTAAAATAAATAAAAATTCCTAACATCTTAAAAAGAAATAAATATTGTTTGTGTATTGTCTTAATAATAAAAACGATTTAATTTACTAAGTAATCCTACCTTATATGGTAATTTAGGATAATCGCGCAAAAACTACATCAAGAACATCTACATTAGTTTTCTCCTACTTGAAGCTGATGAACTAGAGGGAGGGCAGGTAGTTAGTCAGAAGCACCCATCACGAATTGTGGGATTTCAATCTTAATCTTACAACGCCCAAACACGAGTCCAAAGTGTGGAGCGTGGTGTTTTTTTGTGGTAAAGTGACACAAAACATGGACCCTTGAATGCACTTTCCGGCATGCTAACCAGTAGGCTACGCCTGGCCTCCACACATATATGTGTTTGTGTTTTGATTGTTGTTTTTATTACTTTTGGCTCTGGATGGGCTTAGTAGTTACTATATTGAGCTTAGTACCTGATGATGACAAAGCCTTGTCGAAACGTTG
>NW_013672871.1:23285-25714 GCF_000517525.1 Limulus polyphemus
TGGGAAAGTCCAAGGTTTGAACAACGATATGTCGGTAAGTGGTTGGCTTACCTCTGATCAGCAATTCTAACTTAAATATGGATGGCTATGTCTGAGGCTTAAAGCCACTGATCTGGCCGTTTAGTCTAGATATCGTATGGAGCGCCCTCTGGTATTAATATACTACCAAATAATCACTATTACTTTCATTTGTGTTCCATTTTACTTTCCAGCAACCCCCTTTTGTGATGAAAGAAGAATACGCTGACGGAAGACCTCCTAAATACTATGGATATTGTATCGATCTGATTGACGAAATCAAGGAAATACTGAACTTCGATTACAACATTACCGAAGCTCCAGACAAAATGTTTGGGGCCATGAACGAAAAGAACGAGTGGAACGGAATGATTAAGCAGTTAATAGATCAGGTACATATATATATCAATCCATACGTAACTAAGGACTTTCATCTGGCATGTTTATCCACTGCGTTTATCCACTGTGATGTAACGAGCAAGATAAATTATCATTTAAAATATTCTTACTCTTTCTATAGTGGAATCGACAGTTTAAAGTTTTAAATGTAACTTCAGTCAGTCTTTTTTTCTCCTCAATTAAAAATATGTTTAGTTATTTAATTAATATTAAGATTTGCGACTTTCAACAGATATTAAAGATGAAGGTTTTCAAAAATACGTTTACGTTTGCTTAAGAGATTTCCAAACAAAATTGCTAAGTATACAGAAAAATGTACCTTGAAAAGTTCCAGAATTTATATTCTGTAATATTTACATTTATCCGGATTGGAGTTTACAATCCGTCCTCTTTGCTATAGAAAGCGGACATTGCTTTGGCTCCCCTGTCTGTCATGGCTGAAAGAGAGACAGTAGTCGACTTCACTGTGCCTTATTACGATCTTGTGGGGATCTCCATCCTAATGAAAAAGCCGCAAGTTCCATCATCGCTCTTCAAGTTCTTGACTGTATTGGAAACGAACGTATGGGGTTGTATTTTGGCTGCCTATTTTTTCACAAGGTGGAGTAAAAGTTATTTAAATCTTATTTTTACTCCGTTGCTGTCAATTAATAGTTTTTTTAAGAGTAAATTACTTATTTTTTTGGCCCCGGCATGGCCAGGTGGTTAGGTGGCGCTCGACTCTATTAGGTTTCTCGAATTTCTTTATAATCTTATGTTAGATTGGTCTAGGTTAATTTCTTTATTATATACACATTGCTGTTATCGACATTTTCGGCCGTAATCCCTATATTATAAGTGGAACTAAAACGAAGACAGACTGTCGCTAGAGGTCGTTTTCTATTAGGTTTCTCGAATTTCTTTATAATCTTATGTTAGATTGATCAAGGTTAATTTCTTTATCTTATACATATCCCATGTTTGTGTGTGTGTGTGCATGAGGTTCATATACTGTGACCGTTTTATACTCAGTTTTCTGTCTAAAAGTTATTTCATTCTCTTCCTTCCAGTTTACTAATGTACCTGTTTGACAGACTGAGTCCGTACAGCTTTCACAACAACGCGGAGAAATATAAAGACGATGACGAAAAGCGAGACTTCAACATCAAAGAGTGCATGTGGTTTTGTATGACATCGCTGACCCCTCAAGGTTACATTGATATTGTTTATATATGACCCCTCAAGGTTACATTGATATTGTTTATACATGATCCCTCAAGGTTACATTGATATTGTTTATATATGACCCCTCAAGGTTACATTGATATTGTTTATATATGACCCCTCAAGGTTACATTGATATTGTTTATATATGACCTCTCAAGGTTACATTGATATTGTTTATATATATGACCCCTCAAGGTTACATTGATATTGTTTATATATGACCCCTCAAGGTTACAATGATATTGTTTATATATGACTCCTCAAGGTTAAATTGATATTGTTTATATATGACCCCTCAAGGTTACATTGATATTGTTTATATAGTTAGTTCTATAACAAATTTACGTATTTTACACAGCTACTTAAACCAATATCATAGATGGTACCGTGAAATTATTTACCACATCCAGCTATATCAATCAATAGTATAGCTAGTTAGTAGTATTGTTTATATAACTATATAAACCAGTAGCAACACTATATTAATCAATACTATAGATAGTTAGTAGTATTGTTTATATAACCATATAAACCAGTAGTAACACTATATTAATCAACAGTATAGCTAGTTACTAGTATTGTTTATATAACTATATAAACCAGTAGCAACACTATATTAATCAACAGTATAGCTATTTAGTAGTATTGTTTATATAACTATATAAACCAGTAGCAACACTATATTAATCAATAGTATAGCTAGTTAGTAGTATTGTTTATATAACTATATAAACCAGTAGCAACACTATATTAATCAATAGTATAGCTAGTTAGTAGTATTGTTTATATAACTATATAAACCAGTA
>NW_013672871.1:26623-29614 GCF_000517525.1 Limulus polyphemus
TCACCACCACCGCAATTCTTGGGCTACTCTTTTATCAACGAATAGGGGGATTGAGCGTCACATTATAACGCCCCCACGGCTGAAAGGGCGAGCATGTTTGGTGTGAGGGGGATTCGAACCCGCGACCCACTGATTGCCAGTCGAGCCCCCTAACCACCTTGAACTAAGACTTTAATTGTGGCGCCTAATATTTTCTCCCAGTTTATTCGTGCGTAGAGCTGTGGTAAATAGCACTCGAATCTAGAACAGTTCTGGACTCTTGGAAGTCCAGGAATTATTTTTGCGTTATTTAAGTCCGAAATCGAACTTCGTTTCAAGGATTTTAATAGCGGATTCAGCGATTACCCAACACATTACTCATTTCATGTCATTTTGTTTTTCTTCTTTCTCTCAATTCAACCAATCTGTGCGCGTGTTTAGTCTCAGACGGGACCAAAGGCAGTTAGTTCAGGCGATACTATCAAGTGGTTGTTGACATCATGTAATTGTTAACATGCACTCGTTGCTGTGAAAGTAAATAAATATAGCCCCCATTGTCCGGTACAAACAATAGTGAAGTTAGGTTAGGCGCATCAAAAGGCCTTTGCTTATCGTTGTGATGAGTAGATTAGATCTGTTCTGAAGCAAACTGCTTGGCCTATCGATATCGCAGTGATTATTATCTTCTTTTTTTTAACTTTCAATCATTGCAAGAATCCACCTAAGTTATAGTTATTTAGTCTACTATTTTATTAATTGCACATATTGAAGTTTAATATATCTTATATAATAAATTAACCCTTTGTTTTTAGTGTAAAACTGTATGTCTCATCCCATAACTACACAACCGACTCAAAATATATTCCATAACAATTCTAAATCGGACCTGGCTCCATAGGTTTTTTGGGCTGGCTGAAAATATTTGTCGAGGCCTGGCTTGAGAATTAGGTACGAAATACGTTCATTTACTTAATATGTCAGATATGCGAGGTTTAAATTCAAAATTATAAGTTAGCGTGCCGGGCTGCATAACAGTAGATCCAAGGCTGGCATCAGATGCTACAGGTTGATTATACTATTTCTCACCAACAGTTCTAAACTGGAGATGAGCCTTAGATATCTATAACCTCTCAGTTTATCGTATAAGTTGTTTATGATGTCGTTAAGATTAAAACTACTAAATATTTCAAATGAAAAAAAACGGACAAAAAGATTTAAAATGTTAACACCGGACATTTTTTTTTTAAATATCAGTTTTACAATGAAAAACAACGAAAAAAGATGGAAATGTATTTCCTACAAATATTTGTATTTATAGGAGGTGGCGAGGCTCCACGAAATCTTTCTGGTAGACTAGTGGCAGCCACCTGGTGGCTGTTTGGTTTTATCATCATTGCTTCCTATACTGCTAACTTAGCTGCGTTTTTAACGGTGTCTCGTTTGGATTCTCCTATCGAGTCACTGGACGACCTGGCTAAGCAGTACAAGATAAAGTACGCTCCTCAAAAAGGAACTTCGTCCATGACCTACTTCGAGAGGATGGCGCATATTGAGGAAAAATTCTACGAGTGAGTATCGCAATCTATTGAGGAAAAAATTCTTCGAGTGACTATCGCAATCTTCGTTTAATTGACATAGGATGATAATTCTAAGTACCTGTCTTTCTGCATGAAGGGATATCTATCTACGCAGCGTACACCACCTGGATCGAATTTTAGCGTTACAAGCCCTCGAGCTTGTAAATAAATAATAATTATTGTGAATATTAAATATCGGTTATTAAATAATAAATTGCAAGTAATTAACAGTGATTTTACAAGAGTAAAGAAGCAGTCATATCCCTGCTTGTTATTATCGTACTTATAGGGAGTTACGAATTTGTCAGTTTGTCTTATTAGTTTAACTATACGGAGTTACGAATGGGTCTATTTCGCCTTACTAGCAAATGGTATGAACATTTTAAAGATTAAACTTACCATAAAGTATTGAATTGTTTTTGTCTTTCATATGTGGATGTGACCGTCAGTCGAATACAGAATCATATATTTTTTTGCAGAGATACGGATTTCGTACTTTAAAAATACTTCACTAGATGGCACCATCGTGTTTAAGAAACGCTACAGTGCAACATTAACTCACTGAAACGATTAGAATAATTATTAAAGACACAGAAAAATAGTTTTTATGTTGAGCAACGCCACGTGCTTTTCAAAACAGATGAACAAAAGAGTATATATAGTATACGTGCTTGATAGGTATGCCTAATGTATTTTATTTTCTTTAATACATGATTTAGACAGAGTATTCATGATGAACAAAGGTGAAATAGGCTCAGTTAAGAGAGACACTGGTGGAGAGTCTTTGAGGACTAATCTACAAAAGTAGCTCAACTCGAAAGGACAACGTTTCTGACGACAGAAAGCTTTAGAAACGTCTTCCTTTTTTCCCGAGTTACCTTCTTTGTTTTTAGGTTAGTACTCCAAGATTTTCGGCTTGTCTTTTATCTTAAACAATGTTTCACAACAGAGAATAATGATTTCCTTTTATCTCTCTGAAGGATTTGGAAAAATATGTCTCTGAACGACGACCTCAATGACACCGAACGGGCTAAATTAGCCGTCTGGGACTACCCTGTCAGTGACAAGTACACCAAGATTTGGTGGACAATGCAAGAGACTGAGATGCCAACTTCGTTTGAAATAGGAGTTCGTAGAGTAAAAGAGTCCCAAGGATCTCAAGAAGGATTTGCGTTTATAGGTTGGTGATTTGTTACCTCTTACCACCAAGATAGTTCGTTACTAAACATGTAATATAGTATTATGCATTGGCCCCAGAGCCTTGAAATCGTACATTTCAGCTGGAGGCCCAAAGACCGAATTTGACCCAAGAGCCTTGAAATAGTGCATTTCAGCTGGTGGCCCAAGGACCACATTTGGCCCAAGAAACTTGAAATAGTGCATTTTAGCTGGCGGCCCAAGGACCACATTTGGCCCAAGAAACTTGAAATAGTGC
>NW_013672871.1:30235-36566 GCF_000517525.1 Limulus polyphemus
ATTTCAGCTGGCGGCCCAAGGACCGCATTTGGTCCAAGAAAATTGAAATAGTGCATTTCAGCTGGCGGCCCAAGGACCGCATTTGGTCCAAGAAAATTGAAATATTCCACTTCAGTTAGCGACCCAAGGACCACATTTGGCCCAAGAAACTTGAAATAGTGCATTTCAGCTGGCGGCCCAAGGACCACATTTGGCCCAAGAAACTTGAAATAGTGCATTTCAGCTGGCGGCCCAAGGACCACATTTGGCCCAAGAAACTTGAAATAATGCATTTCAGCTGGAGGCCCAAGGACCGCATTTTGCTTAATGATTGACTTACATCCAGCTCGCGAGCTTATTATGAAACACATGTTTATAATAAGTTGGTAAACACTGATTTATAACCATCATGATGTGATTTATTTCGGGGGGGGGGATATGTTTTTACAGAGCATTAGTCTGTCTCTTTCATTATTGTTATAGCATAATGTACCTCCTTATTCAAGTATCATTTTACGGCCCACCTGAATTTCTAGTCCACCCCTCCATAGCTGAAATATTGGGTCACTCTCCATTAAAACATCACAAGTAAGAGATCATAATTTTCATCTTAAGTTTAAAAAAACTCATCAACAATAAGATCTATAAAAGTTGAATTTTCGCGCAAAATTATTCGAGGGCTATCTGCGCTAGGTGTCTCCAAGTTTGAAGTAATTTCGTGACTCACAGGTTAAGAGTCAAACGTCCTGATCACCAGTCCTCTTGTTCGTGCTTCCGATATTAAAACAACTGCTGACTTAGTCTTGCTTGTGCTTCCGGTATTAAAACAGCTGCTGACGTTCTCTTGTTTGTGCTTCCGGTATTAAAACAGCTGCTGACTTTCCCTTGTTTGTGCTTCCGGTATTAATACAGCTGCAGACTTTCTCTTCCTTGTACTTCCGGTATTAAAACAGCTGCTGACTTAGTCTTGTTTGTGCTTTCGGTATTAAAACAGCTTATGACTTTCTCTTGTTAAAATTATAAACAAAAACATCATCAATATTGTAATAAATCCCACTAATCACCGCGAATTGTACGTAAAATATGAATGATCTCGTCTTTTTTCTTTCGTTTTTAGATCATTTTTTGGACTGAGTTTGGTAACAGGCTAACATAATATTACTACTCAGTATGATGAAATATGTGGACCCTTCCGGAAGTGAACGGTATAAAAAAATCGGTAATTTCAGAGTTAAAGAAAATGTGTAATTGAATTAAAATAATATACAAGGTTCGCTAAAAATTTCACAATGTCAACCACTACGCTATCAGGAGCGTTCTTGTTCTTTTCTTTCCATATGTGAAAATTTATGAAACTCAAAGTCGGACAAAACTGGGTCACTTAGAGAAATATCGTTAAATTATGCTATGTTATAAATTACTTGGATTATTGCTTGTTTTTGTTTTAATGTAAAACTAAACACACGGAGTTATCTGCACTCTTTCCACTACTCGCGTGGCCTGGTTGTTAGGGGGCTCAACTCGCCATCCTCGTCCTTTCAGGTGTGGGGGCGTTATAAAGTGACGGTCAATCCCACTATTCGTTGGAAAACAAGTAGCCCAAGAGTGATGACTAGCTGCCTTCCCTCTAGTCTTTCATTGCTAAATTGGATGGATAATACAGATAGCCCTCGAGTAGCTTTGCGCGAAATCGAACTTCGGATTTTAGCATTGTAAGTCCGTAAACTTAAGGTTGACCTTGGATTACTTGGTTTGATAGCTTACATTATTTTTTAAGACGTTATTTGAATATACATTTGAATACTGATGCGATGAAAAATGACCGGAATCCTAAGCCTTTTCTGTAATTTTGAAATGATGATTTTTTTAACAAGGATTGAGTGTTTAAAACTATCACCAGAAGCGAGCTATGAGCCTTTTGTTTCTTGCAGCTGACTCCACGCAAGTGAAATACGCCACAATGACAAACTGTGACTTAGAAGAAATTGGAAATGAATTCAGCCGTAAACCACTGGCTCTAGCAGTTCAACAAGGTTCCCCTTTGAAAGACCAGTTGTCTAGTGCGTAAGTTCACAATTGTATTGCAGTATGCAGTGATAATGCAGGTGGTAAGAACACCCGTAAAATATCTCCCCAGATGTCATCACTATAGAAGATTTTCAGTTTCTCCCTAGATGTCAGCACTGTAGAATATTTGTTTTCTCCCTAGATGTCAACACTGTAGAATATTTTCAATTTCTCACTAGATGTCAGCACTGTAGAATATTTCTCAGTTTTTCCCTAAATATCAACACTATAAAGATTTTGTTACTCCCTAGATGTCAGTACTATGGAATATTTTCCATTTCTCCCTAGATGTCAGCACTATAGATTTTCAGTTTCTTCCTAGAGGTAAACAACACTGTAAAATATTTTCAGTTTTTCCCTAGATGTCAGCACTATAGAAAATTTTCAGTTTCTCCCAAGATGAGTATTGGTGAATCATTTTAATTATAGCTTTTTATATAAATATATTCATCCAACTGTTAACTTTAAAGTCAAGTATTTTTAACTTTATTTTAAAAATCTATCGCATAAAGTTTTACTTTTCTTCAGTTTGTAAGCCAACTGTAAGTATATATATATATAATAAAATAAGCTGCCCTTTCAAGAATTATAATAATAAGTAATGTGCTGGGATGCGGATTAGGAAGTCCAAGGGGTTCGAGCCGTGCTAAGCTGCTGAATACGCCTATTTTTAGCTGTGGGGGTGTTATAACTGTGACAGTGAAATCACAAATAAGCAGGGGTGTTGCTGATTGGTTGCCATTTTAACTCTCTGTTCATTAGTTTTATATCTCTGATCTGGCCATTTAGCCCATATGCCTAATATTAATACCAGTTAAAACTAAACAACGTCCAATTAATTCGTACTTGATGCTTTCCAGCAATGTGGACGTTTGTACGTAGCAGTTATTTGGGAAGTATTCGCAACTATGTATTTAAAAAAGTTACTTTACATTGGCAAATAATAAAGATAAAAAGTATATACTGTATTACAGAAAGATCTGACGAAGAATAGATACAATGGAACCTATAAGAATATCAATAACTTTAATTTTTTATGGTGAGAATCTTATAAAAATGGCGCAAAAACACGTGTTAGTCCTTGCACGTGTGTTTTTATCTTGAACTTTAACTCTTGGACTTTTTTCTTATCTTCCAGGATTCTAAAATTACTCAACCAGAGGAAACTGGAAGGTTTAAAGGAAAGATGGTGGAACAAGAATAAGGAACGTGTGACTTGTGACGACAGTGACCGACAGAGTGATGGAATTAGCATTGGAAATATAGGTTTGTGTGGAAAACCAATGTATTCAGCATTTATATATATGAAAGAAGAAATAAGCGTAGACTCAGAATATTAATTATCATAACAATTATATAAATGAACAAATAAATAACAAGTAGAGTTTATAAAGTTAACGTCTGTAGTAATCAAAAGTTAAGAAAACTGACTGTTTTTTGTTGTTAAGTGCAAAGCTAAACAATGGACTATCTGTAGTGTGCCCACGACGGGTATCTAAACCCAGTTTTCAGCATTATAAGTCTTCAGATTTACTGATGAGCCACTGGGGAGGGTTTTCAGAAAGTTCATCTCTTAACGTTTCAACTTATAAAAGCGTACGTGGAGTGTCGCATTTCGTGCTGTGACACAGAAGCAAAATGTTGACCAAAATCGTATTCGTTTCACATAAGACATACTGCATTTAAACATTTAAATATAAATATTACAAATAGCATCAATCCTTATTGGCACTTATTTCACAATGTGTGCTTAAACACCTTTTAAATACTGAGGAGAAGTGTCGCCTGAGTAAATGCCCAAGCAAATTATATTTTATAATTAATTAATTTTTTTTTTGCAACTCATAATGTGGTAATAGTGTGGTAGCTTGAGTTGTTAGTTCGTTATCAAGACGAGTAAATTACCATAAGAAAAACTGGCAACCAACGTGCAGTCTGAGGGCAAGCCTTGTTTTGTGAGAAGGGAAGAACGTGGTAGTTAGTTATCAAACAGTATCTTACTAGCAAGAGCTCAGTTGCTAAAGAACTCGCCTGGCATGCAAAAGGTCTTGGATTAGTTACCAAGCTAAAGAAATTACCACAAAAAAAAAACAAAAAACTGGCGTCCAGCACGTAGCCTGAGGGCGAGTCTATTTTTGTGTGAGAAGGGAAGAATGTGGTAGTTAGTAATAAAATAGTACCTTACTAGCAAGAGCTCAGTTGCTAAAACACTTGCATTGTGTGCAAGAGGTTTTGGATTCGATACTGAGCCAATGAAATTACCACAATAAATAATAAAAAAAAACCCAGAAAATAAAATAAAATGCAAACTCTACACATTAACAGTTGATGATTTTTATATTAGAGTTAAAAACTTTCTTAATGAATTTTTTTTTAAATGTTAATATGGAATTATTTATTTTACTACAATTTATGTCAGAAATATACAGACATTATTTTTCTAAATTATTCGTATATCAATAATAACATTAACTAAGTATTCTGTATCCTAATGATTATCTCAAATAGAGATTATTATGCACTGGCTGTTAATCTGAGGATTATAGTTCGTGTCCCTTTACGACAAAATTTATTTCACAAATTGGGGCCATGGGTGCGCTGTAGATCACATCGAATCCCACTAGATCAAAAGTTGTTAGAGGGTGCTGTTGACTACCTACCTTCCCTCTATAATCGACCTGTTCAAAATGAAAAAAGAGACAAGCACAGATAGTCCTTATGTAGCTGTTGGAATGTTACCGAGTGAATCTTGCCTATTTCGTCACATAAAAAAAAAGAAGGCACTGGGAATTTACTAATTTTATAAAAAAATATTACTTCAAGTTGTTTCTGTATTATTTAAAACGAATTAATTACCTAACTAGTAGAGATAAAGCAATAGTTTTTTAAGTTAGGCACGTATACCAATTCTATTGGTGTAAGCGAGTCTGTATTTGGTTGTTTTGGGCCCAAAGTTACACAGTGGTCTATATATGTACTTTCTCCAGTGCAAGGAATCGAATCATGGATTTTCGCATTTTAAGTTCATAAACTTACCGCTGACTCACTAGGATACTATAAGCGAGTCAACAGAAAAGTAATGATCAAAGTAGAAACAGTTATTATTAGTTTTAAGCTTGATCATTGGGAAAATAAAAATAAATCCTAAAGTCTTACAAAAGGTATGAAATATAGATAAAATGCGAATGCATATTATAAACATCAATAACCTTTCATCAAAATATTTATATTCTTCACAGGTGGCGTATTTATTGTCATCTTCATCGGAGTGGTGTTGGCTTGCATTACCCTAGCGATAGAATACTGGTATTACAAGCAGAAGCGGATGAACACCAAGGTGGTGGCTATCAAAGAGTACCCAGGAAATGAAACGAAGAAATATTAGGATTAATGTTCAGGCTTGACATCGTGGAGTAAAAAAAAAAGAGAGAGAGAGAAAGAGAGAAAGAAATACAAATTGACTGCAACCCGCGTGATTCATGATGTTACAAAACTGAAGTATTAAAAACAAAATTGACATTATATCTTCGCATTTTGTCTTAAATGATAGTTTTCACGTGTCGAATGTAAATAATATTTCTAATTTAACGAAATCCAAGTTCACGCCTTATAATGGTAGGATCACGTATCTGTTTTCTTAAGCCACATAAATAGATATAGTATTTATTAATCCAAATTTAAATACGATTCGTGAATGACAAATTGGTAAATTATGCCACGTCATCATTTCTTTTTTAAATTTCACCGATTTAAAATTCCAAAAGTAATCGTTCTAAATGGCACTTCTTAGAATTTGAATATTCAACATAAAATAAGACAGCCAGTTAACAGTAACTATTGGTCCACACGTGACTACTCTTTACAATATAACCCTAGCAACTGTACTTTACATTCACTGTGGGTCGCACGTGAAAGTCCTCGTATTCTTAGTTTTTAACTCTTTCACTGCCATGTGCTCGTACACCTTTGTCTTATCTTAGTAAAGTATGATAATAACCAAAAGGTGAGTTTGGAATGTTATAATACCGTGAAGAAAGGGTATTTCATTTAAAGTGTCTCGAAGTTCAGCAGTTACAAGTTTTAGATAAGTAATGAAATATTTAAACGACTCTTTTTTAACGGTACTGGGATAGTTGTTTATCTATAAACATGGTACTGGGATAGTTGTTTATCTATAAACATGATACTGGGAGAGTTGTTTATCTATAAACATGTACTGGGAGAGTTGTTTACCTATAAACATGGTACTGGGAGAGTTGTTTATCTATAAACATGGTACTGTGAT
>NW_013672871.1:37566-41439 GCF_000517525.1 Limulus polyphemus
ATTTATAACATGGTACTGGGATAGTTGTTTATTTATAAACATGATACTGGGATAGTTGTTTATCTATAAACATGATACTGGGATAGTTGTTTATCTATAAACATGATACTGGGATAGTTGTTTATTTATAAACATGGTACTAGGATAGTTGTTTATCTATAAACATGGTACTGGGATACTTATTATACACGTGGCAGTGAAAGAGTAATTCGATATGATTTCAGTTACAAACTGTCGTTGGGTCTCAATTTTTCATGACAAGCTGAGGATGAACTGAAACTAGTGTTAATAGTTTTTAATGAAAATTACCGATTAGATGTTAAGCTTAATTAATTTTTATGCAAACTTTAAAATGTCTACAAATGTTGGGCTTGTGAGCACGTAGAATGTTTCTACTTCACTACAAAATGTAAATTACATCTCACAAACATCTGCAACACACACAACACAGTTCAATCAGCGTTAGAGGTGAAAATGGATTACGTCACATTCAAAACAAAGCAAAAAAAATGGAGGGCAGGGGAGAGGGACGTCTGTAGAATTTTTCTTTCTTTTTAAGCACAAAGCTACAAAATAGGCTATCTTTGCTGTGCCCACCACAGATATTGAAACACGGTTTTTAGAGTTATAAGCCTTCAGATTTAACGCTGACCTACTTGGGGAAAGGGGGGGGGGCTGTAGGGATGATTTTGAATATTATTTCTGTTAGCACGTCTATCGAAGCGAACTGTGTTGTCCAGATAAAGGTTTTATTAAAGTAGTAGCCTATATAAAACACATTAGACGAGGCTAAATAAACCAAATTAGCTAAAGAAACGCACAAGTGTTTATATCATTATCTTTAAGACGTGCACAATTAGCACGTATAGTCACACAGAAAATTTGGAGTCACAATTAACTTTTTTTTTTTGCATACTCCTCGGAAGTTGTTGAACTATAATGCAAGCAAGATCTCAGTGGCTTTTGAAATGTATACTCAATATTAGGCTTAAACTTTTCTTTATTGTGATACATAAATACAGATGTCTCTGCAAATCACATAAATTGTATTTTGTTACTAGTGTTGAAAGTTTCAAAGTATGTGCGTGCAGACTCGGCGATAAAAGCCTATGGTAATAGCTTGAAGTTCGTTTTTTATTTTTTATTTTTATATTACTGCCTACTTTGCTTTACTTACGTTATCTACGTGATGTATCTCAGTTGGTATCTACTTACTTTTACCACGTAGATGACGTAAGTAAAGCAAGAGTAGGCAGAGACCAACTGAGATACACCACGTAGATGACGTAAGTAAAGCAAAGTAGGCAGAGACCAACTGAGATACACCACGTAGATGACGTAAGTAAAGCAAAGTAGGCAGAGTCGAACTGAGGTAGATCACGTAAGTAAAGCAAAGTAGGCAGAGACCAACTGAGATACATCACGTAGATAACGTAAGTAAAGCTAAGTAGGCAGAGACCAACTGAGGTAGATCACGTAAGTAAAGCAATTTTGGATGAGAACTTTGCAGAAAAAGTGTGTTAACCTTAAAAAGTCATTATATATATATATATATTCAATAGTTGAAAAGACAGTAGACATAACTAATTTTGTTGATTTAATATTCCAAAATGTCGCCATACTTCAAATGCTCTTTAGTCCATCTTTCATATCGAGACCAACTTAGATACATCACGTAGATCACGTAAGTAAAGCTAAGTAGGCAGAGACCAACTGAGATACATCACGTAAGTAAAGCTAAGTAGGCAGAGACCAACTGATATATAACAGCCAGTTGTAGAATGTCGTGTTTTTGTTTTTTCTGAGACTATATAGTAAGTTTCTCTGTCAAACAATATATTTATTGAAGGTATTTTTTTTAATATATTATTGTAAAGGCTGCTACATTACCTCACAGAGCTTGTCTTAACAGGAAACATTTATATATATATGTAACATTACTGTTGTATTTTGCAATTTTACGTAGTTTACTGTACTGTTGATATACGCTAGAAATGTTCATTAATACTTGTATTTGTTTTTGGTCGTTGGAATTCTATTTAATAAATGAAATTGATAGAGTTTTATGATATCTGAATGTTCAGCACTAATACCGCAAACCGAATTATGTTACTATTTGATGAGAGATAAAGATATTAACAACTATTTCGTAAAATGACAATTGGAAACGGTTCTTCTTTAGGCATCAGATGCGATAAAATGGGCATAATGGACTTGTTGCAAATAAATAACAAGGAAACCTGACAAATATTAGTTACAGAATTGGGAACACAAAATATAAATAACCAGGAAAGCAGACAGATATTCGTTACAGAATTAGAAACACAAACAATAAATAACCAGGAAAGTAGAGAGATATACAATAAATAACAAGGAAACCTGACAGATATTCGTTACAGAATTAGAAACACAAACAATAAATAACCAGGAAAGCAGAGAGATATATACAATAAATGACCAAGAACGTAGAAAATATTAGTTACAGAATTGGGAACACAAACAATAAATGACCAGGATAGCAGACAGATATTCGTTACAGAATTAGAAACACAAACAATAAATAACCAGGAAAGCAGACAGATATTCATTACAGAATTAGAAACACAAACAATATATAACCGAGAAAGCAGACAGATATTCGTTACAGAATTAGAAACACAAACAATAAATAACCAGGAAAGCAGACAGATATTCATTACAGAATTAGAAACACAAACAGTAAATAACCAGGAAAGCAGACAGATATTCGTTACAGAATTAGAAACACAAACAATGCAGAACCAGGAAAGCAGACAGATATTCGTTACAGAATTAGAAACACAAACAATACAGAACCAGGAAAGCCGACAAATAATTAGAAACATAAAGAATAAATAACAAGGAAAGCTAACATTAATTAGAGAATAAGAAACACAAATATGTTTCTAATCAGGTAAATATTCATTAGAGTTAGAAATACAAAGATGGACATTCTTTATAGAATTAAAAACACAAAGAACCGCTTAGGATAAATATATTAAATTTCAAATTTTCAAACTTAAAAAAAAGAGGGATATCTTAATTATAAGCATTTGTAATTTCCCGGTGAAACTGCCCCAAATGTTAGAATCTTTAAATATGTTAAAGAAATTAAAATGAACAAACTCAATAGTTTTTAAAATATTTTCAGCAGTAGCGTCAATTAATACAGTCACATATACTTAATCTGAAGCTTTATATTTCAGAAATATCTAATCTTATTAAACAAAGTTTAACAGTTTAATTAATAATTCTGCTACTACTCGACGACAATGTTCACAAAATATACCTCTGTTTTTCAGTTTCTTCTTACTCTGCTTTATTTACTGTAAAGCGACTGTCTTCATCTTCAAACGATTGTAAAGAATAAGAAAAAAAAAGATTTGGTGCGACTTATTACCGTCTTGATCAAAATTGTAAAAAAAAAAAAACACAAAGAAATTTTATCTGATAACAATACGATATCATAGCCCTTCACTAAATGACTTATTTTTATATTTTCCGAAGAAATTAAAATTAAAAAATAACGTTTATGTTTAATTTTCTTACAAACATAAGTATTTAATTAATATATTTAAGCTATCGCTGTATTTTGAAGAAATTAAAAAAAAACAATTAACTTTTCGGAGCAGGAATAATTTCAACAGAAGTTTTTTCTCGGTCCAAACTGATTTTTATTCTGGCTAATTCAAGATATGTTTATCCTGAAGTTTACATAACGACAACCACAAAAACAATACCGACAAAAAAAACTTTACAGGGTTGAGTTGTATTTGTAGGTACACTCATGTTACCTGTATTTGTAGGTACACTGATGTTAACTGTATTAGTAGGTACACTCATGTTACCTGTATT
>NW_013672872.1:0-7671 GCF_000517525.1 Limulus polyphemus
GTCACAAGAACGTCGAATCTGAATCACTTGAAAAAAACACGGGGGTGCTTAACTTTTTTCCAGGTGTATATTACAAGCAAACAGGATGTTGTAAAGTTTTGTTTTTATTACAAATGTATCAGTTTAAAAGCTTTTTCATAACTTAAAGCTTCTTACCTGGAAGGAGTTCTCTGTCTATGGTCTCTGTACAAGTTGGATAGGGGTAGAAAAGATAGCCCTTTTCAAGGGGGTATGGTATCATTCTAAATGCTGAAAAAAATTATCAAGCTAACATAATTTACTTGAATACATAATACATATTTTTGTATACTTTTGATACAGATCTAATGAAAAAACTTAAACCAAGCAGCCTACAAATAAACAGACACTCCTGAGAATACAAATAAACACAGTTAAAAGCCACAAAACAAAAATAGCCATGCCATAAATGAATGGAACCCAGAATAAATAGCATTTTCAAAAGGTTACATAGTAGGACGACAGTCATAGTTACCAGTCACCTTGGAAAACACCAGTTTTTACATGGCCTGGACACCCAAAACCAGTAAAACAGATTCTGTGTGATGTGAGAGCAGATGATCAACTCATACAGCTGCAACTGTTACAGGACAGGTGCATATGTGCCCAACTATCATCAGAAAATTATCTCTGTAGCATGAGTAACAGTGGCAGAATAGCTAGACCAAAGCCACTACTTGCTAGAGACAATAGCGACAGCAGTGGCCATCTCGCATGCCTGTCTGTTTGTACACACCGACAGCAGTGGCCATCTCGCCTGCCTGCCTGTTTGTACACACCAACAACAGTGGCCATCTCGCCTGCCTGCCTGTTTGTACACACCATGGCCACTGCTGTCGGTGTGTACAAACAGGCAGGCAGGCGAGATGGCCACTGCTGTCGGTGTGTACAAACAGGCAGGCAGGCGAGATGGCCACTGCTGTCACCACCTGCCTGCCTGTTTGTACACACCAACATCAGTGTATTTTTGTTTTCAAGTCTACTTAATAAATCAGATGTGACCTAGCCATTAAAACATTATTCACTAAAATACTTTATTATTGTCTCATTATGGTACAAAACCAAGTAGTTATGTAATGTACCTCAGGAGGACGGGTGTTAAAACTAATGGTACAAACCTTGGTATATCATTAATTACACAGAAAACAGGAAAGTGTACATAAATAACAAAAATAAGACACAGTCAAATCAACTAAGCTGCTTTGTTAGTAACCTGGAACGAAAAACAAGACAGAAAAAGAAAAGTAAATTTAGAGTAAAAGTCTGAACCAATCACTATCAATACAGTTAAGAGTTTGAAGCAATCACAGTCATTATCTTTACACACTACTAACCAGAGATGATAATTAACTTTATATAAGAAACAATTTCTACATAAATCACCAATTTACGGTCTAAACCTGACGTAAACACATAAAACTATCAGTGAAATCCCCTAGTGCACTCAGAACACGAGGACCTATAATATTAACACCAGGTGGAAATACAAGAGGGCAAATGGCAATTACAATGTATCCTTATTTTACTTACTTCCCTCCCATGTACAGTGGAGGAGGTTAAGAGCACCCTCTATCTTCTTCCAATGTGGGAGATGAAAAAATGCATAGGCTATTGCTTCACTGTCTCCTCTCTTGAGAATGTGTTCAGGAGGGAGTATCAAACTCTTTGTCTCTAGAAGATACTAGAAGAAAGGAAACAAGAGATACTGCCAAAACGTTTGTAAGCAATGTACTTGTCCAAAGTGTATTAGTGTTAATCCCTACTGCTGACTCAGGTACATGTACAAAGTGTACTACTGTTAATCCCTACTACTGACTCAGGTACATGTACAGGGTGTACTACTGTTAATACCTACCGCTGACTCAGGTACATGTACAAAGTGTACTACTGTTAATCCCTACTACTGACTCAGGTACATGTACAAAGTGTACTACTGTTAATCCCTACTACTGACTCAGGTACATGTACAGGGTGTACTACTGTTAATACCTACTGCTGACTCAGGTACATGTACAAAGTGTACTACTGTTAATCCCTACTACTGACTCAGGTACATGTACAAAGTGTACTACTGTTAATCCCTACTGCTGACTCAGGTACATGTACAAAGTGTACTACTGTTAATCCCTACTGCTGACTCAGGTACATGTACAAAGTGTACTACTGTTAATCCCTACTGCTGACTCAGGTACACAAGACAGTAGGAAAATCAATAGAATTTTCAATTCTTATTTACCAGAATTTTACTTTAAAGACTGATTTCATCTTTAAAATGTTCTTTTCATAACTTATACTAGAAAAGCCATACTAGTAAGTACAGACTATACATATCAGATGATACATTCTGAATATGTACTGTTAGAATTGGATCATGACTACTGTTTGGTGCAACTTTTTACAGAAGTTACACTACATAAACCATGTTAGAAAGTATACATTACATTATACATTTCACCAAACAGTAGTTATGATCCAATCCTAATTAAAGTATGTTACCTTAGGAACGTGGGGGTTAAACTCGACTGCTCGATGAATGGCCTCCACGGCGTTCATTTCCGCTGTGCTAAGCCCTCTTTTTGATGCTATGTCTGGAGAAAACCTAATCACAAATTACACGACTATTAGTAGATTCTCACAATTCTTGTACAATATAACTAACAAGCAAGTTCAAATACACTGAAGTGCTTATGTGCAAAGTATACTATAATTATCCCAAGGTAAATTCTTGAGATGAAAGACAATTCATAACTATATGGAATAAATTATTTTATCTCTTCAATTACATCGAGACAATGGAAACTGAATCTATGAAGATAAGTCTATGTCAACTGAAATAAACTTCAAAGCTTGTCTATAGCATTCCAATATAATTTCTAACTGAAATGAATTTTTAAGAACCTGCATTACACACACTTGTGCCCTGATGACAAGGACAACTGAAATAAAAGTAAGTCTGATTCATTCTGTACTATTTATTGAAATCTAACCTAGGAGAAAAAAAAATTTGAGGCCCCAGTGATCAACGTATAAATATAGATGACCAACCGAGCACAAGTTAAGAACTAAAGTAAAGTCAAGTGCAGCTCAGTCAGAAAATTAGTCAGCAAATAAAAAGGGGAAGATAGCCATCGTGCGAGTGATTAGCCAAGATGGACAATATTTTATAGTGAGTTTCACAGCTTAATAAAGATAAGGAGAATAATTTGTCTTGTCAAAGAGTGTTCTAAGGTAATTGAACCTGTCTGTGTGGACTTTCATGAAAAAGAGACAATTATTTGAAGTTCGAGATACAACTGTAGTAATCCATGGGGTAGCATAAGTGAATTATTCACTGATACTATTGTGATAAGAGTTGAGAAAAATAGTGCATATTGTCAATTGGATTTTAAAGTAACTGAATCAGCCTCAGTTGACTTTTGACAAGAAAAGAGAATTACTTAAAAGTTTTAGATACAACTGTGATGTTCAGTAATGTAGATAATTTTTGTAAATACTTTTGACTTGTTTTGAATGTAATATTTTAAAAAAAGTGGATTGTGTGCTGTCTGTTTATTGTTAGAATGCCAACAAGTCACAGACACCTACTGTAGAAGAATCCTTAGTCCACATATACATAAAATCCTGACATTTGGCGAGCCAGTCAGGATTACACAGTGGTAAATGGTGGTAGAAAAAAAGATGTGAACAACAGCAAAAATAAGTAGGCCTATATACACATAAAGGTAGTGGTAAATAAAATAGTGTAGAGATTACAATCACATTATATAACCATGTCAGGTGATTTTGATAAACAGGTAGAAAGAGGAGAGCATCTTGGATTAAAAGACAGTGAACTAGGAGAGTTTGTTAAACAACAAGAACTAGAGAGAGAAGAGAGAAAGAAAGATTAAAAGAAGAAAATAAGAGAGAAAGAATAAGAATACAAATTGAGAAAGAAGAAAGGAGGGACTAGAAACAGAGAGAATAAGAGCACAAATTGAGAATGGTCGGCTCAATTTAGCAAATAGATCAACAGTGATTGGAGTGTGTGACAAACATTGAGAGGTAATACCAAAGCACAACATGCCAGTGGGTGAAGGATATGTTGGGGACAAGAAAGTGAAGGTTCTACAATACACTGAGTACAGTAGTACAGCAGTGAGAACTAGTCTAGTATCTGATAACCAAATGACAGGCAAGGTGTGCTTGTGTGTGCTAATTGATGGGACAGTGAGAAAGATTCTCAGAGCAAAAATAAATATGGATACTCCTTATTATGATAGGAAACATACCAGATAGTAAAAATTTGGAGGAACTAGACAGAAAGAAGACTGCTGAAGCAACTTCAGTCACCAAGAGAAAAAGAGCAAGCAAGATATCAAGTTTCTAAAAGCATAAGTCCATGGGAGCAGAAGAAAGTGCAGAAAGATTTTTTTCTGCAGAGGAAATCAAGCACAAGACAAGGAGGAAAGAGACTTACAAAACAGAGAACTGAAAAGTAGTTTTGATATGGACCTATTAAAGAAGTTCTACTGAAGAAGCCAAACCCATCAAAGACAGTCAGAAACACTTCTGTAACAAGAAGACCAAGGGTCAACATTTCAAGGTCAGACAGAAGGTATTAGTTCTGTTATCCACAGCCAACAACAAACTCACCCTGCTGTGGAAAAAACGTTTTGATGTACAGAAAGTTGTCAACAAAATGGACTATAAGGTGAAAGTGAACAGGAAGCCCAAGATCTACCATGCCAATCTGTTGAAAAAGTACTTTGAGAGAGAAGAGGACTTAACAGGTGCAGCTACTGGAACAAAGATGGATCTTGAAGATCATGAGGTGAATGTTGTACCTTTAGAACTTCAGATTCTGCAATGAAGCTATCAAGGGGACTGCAAATGTTGGTACAGACTGTATGAGTAGACATTGTGGGTGAAGTGAAAACAGTCTTTGTATATAGTGTAACAAAAATATTGAAAATATTTTCCTTTAAGAGGGGCTTATTGTTGGATATACAAGGCTGCTTAGTATAAATGTTATTATTTCATTTATTTGGTGATTTAATATTTAATTTACTTTCATAACAAGACAGTTAAAAATAATTATTTTAAAGGCGATAGTTATGAGAAGTTTGGTTGTGTAGCTCTGTAAAACTTGCATGTTGTGTTTGCAATTACCTTGTTGTCTAGGCTTTACTAATATTGATTGCGTCACGTCACTCAAATCTTCGGTATTTTTCTCGTTACTTTAACAAGTATTGTTAAATTAGCTCTGTTCACATACTTTACAGAAAGTTTGAGACCTCAGTGATCAACTTATAATACAGGCAACCAAGCGAGCACAAGTTAAGAACTACAGAAGTACCAAGTAAAGTGAAGTAGGTTATATTTAAAAAAAAAACTGTAACAGCATGTTATAACAGACCCTAAACACAACAGAAAATCATTAATATTTAGTAGCATTACAAGAGGAAAAAAACAAGAAAAAATTTACTTACTTATCACTAACCCCTCGAGCCTTGAGCAGTGCAGCTGTATAACATATGGTTGCTGACTTGGGTAAACTGATATCTAAGAAACACGAAGAACAACAGTGACTGAAATTGTAAGTGAAAGACCATGAGATGAAGTTGTGTACATAATAAAGAACATGAGTGATAATTATATAATGTTTTCAAGAAATGATTTTTACAAAAACAAATTAAAACAACTTGAAGAAAAAAAAAACAAATTTCAGGGGTTGCCCACTTAAACGAATGGACTCTCCACAACAGGGAGAGTCCAGTTAAAACAATGGACTCTTACAACAAGAATAGTACAAATATTAAAAAATTTACCAAAAATAACTCATGCTTCCAATATCAACATTTAATGAATATTATAAGGTAGTTATCAGAGGTAGCTACTTCTTTAATAGCTACTAACCTAGACCAATCACAAGAATCTGCTTCTTTAATAGCTACTAACCTAGACTAACCATAGGTAGCTACTTCTTTAATAGCTCCTAACCTAGACCAATCACAAGAATCTGCTTCTTTAATAGCTCCTAACCTAGACTAACCATAGGTAGCTACTTCTTTCATAGCTACTAATCTAGACCACTCACAAGAATCTGCTTCTTTGATAGCTCCTAATCTAGACTAACCATAGGTAGCTACTTCTTTAATAGCTCCTAACCTAGACCAATCACAAGAATCTGCTTCTTTAATAGCTCCTAACCTAGACCAATCACAAGAATCTGCTTCTTTAATAGCTCATAATCTAGACTAACCATGGGTAGCTCCTTTTTTAATAGTTCCTAACCTAGACCAATCACAAGAATCTGCTTCTTTAATAGCTCTAATCTAGACCAATCACAAGAATCTGCTCCTTTAATAGCTCCTAATCTAAACCAATCACAAGAATCTGCTTCTTTAATAGCTCCTAATCTAGACCACTCACAAGAATCTGCTTCTTTAATAGCTCCTAATCTAGACCAATCACAGACAGCTGCTTCTTTAATAGCTCCTAATCAAGACTAACCATAGGTAGCTGCTTCTTTAATAGCTCCTAATCTAGACTAACCATAGGTAGCTGCTTTTTTAATAGCTCCTAACCTAGACCAATCACAGACAATTGCTTATTTAACAGTTCCTAATCTAGACCAATCACAGACAGCTGCTTCTTTAATAACTCCTAATCAAGACTAACCATAGGTAGCTGCTTCTTTAATAGCTCCTAACCTAGACCAATCACAGACAATTGCTTCTTTAACAGTTCCTAACCTAGACCAATCACAGACAATTGCTTATTTAACAGTTCCTAATCTAGACCAATCACAGACAGCTGTTTCTTTAATAGCTCCTAATCAAGACTAACCATAGGTAGCTGCTTCTTTAATAGCTCCTAACCTAGACCAATCACAGACAAATGCTTCTTTAACAGTTCCTAATCTAGACCAATCACAGACAGCTGCTTCTTTAATAGCTCCTAATCTAGACTAACCATAGGTAGCTGCTTCTTTAATAGCTTCCAGTTAGTTGCAACCATTTTTGTTATGTAGCATGTTACCTACTATCATGCTACAAGTATGACCCACGATCATTAGTTAGCTGCAACCATTTTTATTGTGTTCGATGTCACTGTTGTTCTACAAGTAGTATACAGATACTGATCCACGATCATTAGTTAGTTGCAACCCTTTTTTGTTGTGTTCCACGTCACCTACTATTATATCATGAGTCGCAGACAAATACTGACCCTCGATCATCAGTTAGCTGCAACTATATTTAGTTGTGTTGCATGTCAACTACCATGGAAATACATAACATATGATTCTACTAGTTGCAGACAAATACTGACCCATGATCCTCAGTTAGCTGCAACTATATTTAGTTGTGTTGCATGTCAACTACCATGGAAATACATAACACATGATTCTACTAGTAGCAGACAAATACTGACCCTCGATCATCAGTTAGCTGCAACTATATTTAGTTGTGTTGCATGTCAACTACCATGGAAATACATAACATATGATTCTACTAGTAGCAGACAAATACTGACCCATGATCCTCAGTTAGCTGCAACTATATTTAGTTGTGTTGAATGTCAACTACCATGGAAATAAATAACATATGATTCTACTAGTAGCAGACAGATACTGACCCATGATCCTCAGTTAGCTGCAACTATATTTAG
>NW_013672872.1:8575-12578 GCF_000517525.1 Limulus polyphemus
TTATTGAGGTAAGGCTTAACTTGAGTACATCTTATTTTCTGTACTTTACACACTTCTAGCAGAAGACGAGGTTGCTACCACTGTTGAAATAAGGTTTAACCTGTATACGTCTTCATTCAGTGATGTATACACTTTATACAGAACTGGAAATGACTATTATTGTTTAGGTAATGAAATTGTACAGTTTTAATACTTGAGTTCTGCATGTGGTAGATTGAGCAAGGAAAGAAAAGTTTTTGTCTTTTTCTGCACTGTTTTCACCTCATCTTCTCTGCTTTGCTCATGGCAAGTTTTGTGCAGTATTTAATGAGTGATTTAAAGTTGTAACAATTTATGTTAATAACTGGATATGTAGCTCACTTTGTAATTAGTGAAATATTTATATACACATGAAGGGCTGAACAGCACCTTAGGAAATACGTTTGCTGAAATACTAGATAAAAGAAATTTTTGTTAAAAATTCTGTTTGTTTCTTTTGGTTTATTCCAGTATACTGATAAATAGTACAATTTCTTGTGTTAAAATTCTGTTGTTTTTGTTGGTTACATTCCAGTGTACTGATAAATAGTACAATTTCTTGTGTTAAAATTCTGTTGTTTTTGTTGGTTACATTCCAGTGTACTGATGAATAGTACAATTTCTTGTGTTAAAATTCTGTTGTTTTTGTTGGTTACATTCCAGTGTACCCACAATATTATATCCAAAGTTATAGATTTTATCCAATTCCCCACACTACTGTACATCAAGTTCTCCACAATATTCTATCCAAAGTTATAGATTTTATCTAATTCCCCACACTACTGTACCCCAAGTTCTCCACAATATTCTATCCAAAGTTACAGATTTTATCCAATTCCCCACACTACTGTACCCCAAGTTCTTCCCAATATTCTATCCAAAGTTACAGGTTTTATCCAATTCCCCACACTACTGTACCCCAAGTTCTCCACAATATTCTATCCAAAGTTACAGATTTTATCCAATTCCCCACACCACTGTACCCCAAGTTCTCCACAATATTGTTTCTAAAGTTACAGGTTTTATCCAATTCCCCACACTACTGTAACCCAAGTTCTTCACAACATTCTACCCAAAGTTACAGATTTTATCCAATTCCCCACACTACTATACCCCAAGTTCTCCACAATATTATTTCTAAAGTTACAGGTTTTATCCAATTCCCCACACTACTGTAACCCAAGTTCTCCATAATATTCTATCCAAAGTTACAGGTTTTATCCAATTCCCCACACTCCTGTACCCCAAGTTCTCCACAATATTCTATCTAAGCTCTCTGCATTATTTTACTTTTACATAAGATCCCAAAATATTTTACCCCAAGTTTCCCAAGGAATTCTACCCAAAACTCTCCATATTATTCTACCCCAAGTTCCTCATACTGTTCAATTAAAGGTTAATAGGCCAGTTTGAAATCTAGATACATTGTATTAGCTTTGAGGAATCGTTTTAGTGTTTGAATTAAATGAATTATTATAAAAGGTCTCAGTCCTGAAGTATGTGCTGAATTTCTTATTTTTTTTATGCATATTTTTATTTGTTGATGGTTTTTTTAACAAAAGTAACTAAAATGCAAAAATTAAAAACTTATTAGATTAGATGAAACAAAATAAACTAACTTTTTTTTGCCTCAAGTAACACAAAAAGAGCATATATAATTAGACACTGCATTTTACAACCTGAAATTATATTAACCCTAAACATTCAACACTCCTGCTGGGTGGTTTGTTACAATTTGTGGTACTTAGACACAGTTTAAAAAGCAATAAAATGATAAGATTAAATGAAAGCAGTTGTGAAAAGTTAGGAGGACCAAAGATTGTAGGAAAAATAATTGTAACTGTATGTTAAAATATGCAATCATTCTATTAAAAAAGTATTTTTTGATTTTACTTCAAATTTTTAAACTTTCACTGCACTTAGTATTAGATTAGAGAAAATAAAAGACATAAAGTTTTACTGACAAAAACTTTCGATATTTATTTAGGAGGTTCTAGTGATTATGAAAATGAAATATGAAACTGACCTTTCACTCAGACTAATCAAAGACTAAGTCAGACTGAATCAGTAAATTGACAGAAAACAACTACAGTACAAGTATTTTAAAAATCATAACTTTTGTATTAAATATACTTGTAATGTTTAATAAAAGTTACCAAAGATACACTTAGCAAACTTGGAATTATAGGAAATATTAGTTCATCAATACATGATTGCTCCAATGAATTGACCCCCTGCATGCAGGATTAATTGATTACTAATAATACTGAAAAAAAAATTAAATGATTGCTAATAATTTTGAAAAAGCAAAAAAAAGTGCTTTAAATATTAACACATCGTAGCAACAAAACAGTATAGAGGAACATGAGAGTTTGAAGAATGCATTTTTCTAGAAAATCTTACATCTCTCATCATTTTGACAGCTTCTCTGAGCTTCCCGAGTTTTCTTGCACACATCGCCAATCTTCTTCTAATATACACCAGCACATTCGTATCTCGTCCTGCAATGTCAAAAGTACAAGAGGATCAACAATATGCTAATATTAAATCAAATCATTGAATTAAAATCCTCTTTAGTTCTAATGATGAGAAAAGACAGGTACTTACTCCGCAGAGCATCATATTGGGCTGTTTGATGTTGTAGTTGCTGACTTTTTCTGTACTGAGTTTCTGCAACTTTTAATGCTTGCTTAAACAACTTTTCTGCCTATAAAACACCAATGTTTATCAGTATACTGGAATGTAATCAACAAAACAACAGAATTTTAACACAAGAAATTGTACTATTCATCAGTACACTGGAATGTAATCAACAAAACAACAGAATTTTAACACAAGAATTGTACTATTCATCAGGTATCAAAGTTACATAATACATTTTCATGTCTGTTTTCTTATGTTGTGTGCTTTTATGATATCAAAGTTACATAATGCATTTTCATGTCTGTTTTTTTTATGTTGTGTGCTTTTATGATATCAGTTCAATGACATTTTGTTTCTAGTAGTAACACCAAGTCTTGTGTTGGACACACAAACTATACCAAAATATTATTTCAAGAAATTTTTAAAAATGCTTTCCAATAACATTAATAACGTGTATTCACAATAAACTCAAAGTATTACAAACAAAAGATCAACTGCCGGCTAATTCATTTGGCTAATTTTGAAGTAGAAGTAGTCAAAATGTTTCTTGGCAAACCCCTTTAAACAAACTCCATTTCCATGTTTCTATTCCACTATTATTCTACTCAATGTTCTACAAACTATTTTATCTTAAGTTCCCCACACTACTGTACCCAAAGTTCTCCACAATATTCTATCCAAAGTTACAGGTTTTATCCAATTCCCCACACTACTGTACATCAAGTTTGTTACATAATGCACTTTCATGTTTGTGTTTTATGTTGTGTGCTTTTATTTTGGATATCATAAAAGCACACACCATAAAAACAAACATGAAAGTGTATTATGTAACTTTGATATTATAAAAGCTCACAACATAAAAAACAAGAAAGTGAATTATGTAACTTTGATATCATAAAAGCACACACCATAAAAAAAACAACATGAAAGTGTGTTATATAACTTTGATATTATAAAAGCACACAAAATGTATTATGTTTTTACTCTGGATTTACAGTTAATCAAAGAGTTTCCCATGATGAACGTGTTCAGTATTCAGGAAAATCTGATTGAGGCTTTACTGGAGATGCAAGCATATGCTGATGTTCAAGCTGTTTTGGCCAAATATGATGGTGAGTTTTTTTCAATACCTTCCTGTAATACCATGAGTAGCGACTCCAAATATATGTCTACGTGTAAACTGTTAGAGCATCGTTTTGACCGAGGTTTCTATTTAATAGGGTTTTCTTACCTATACATTGGATGTGATGTTAATTTGCAACTAACGTGATTGTGCTGGTGGGTCAGTATCTGTCTGCTACTAGTACAATCATGTTATGTATTTCCATGGTAGTTGACATGC
>NW_013672872.1:12588-13428 GCF_000517525.1 Limulus polyphemus
AAAGTACTTAAAATAAGATGTACTCAAGTTAAGCCTTACCTCAATAATGGTAGTGGCCTCCTCTTCTGCCAGAAGTATGTAAAGTACAGAAAATAAGATGTACTCAAGTTAAGCCTTACCTCAATAATGGTAGTGGCCTCCTCTTCTGCCAGAAGTATGTAAGCTGTTGCACAACTAGAACAATATTTTAAAAACTACTTAAAAAAAGAAATATAAACTATAACACTGCTCTAAGATAATTCAACCAAACTTTA
Organism: Limulus polyphemus; assembly: GCF_000517525.1. Lineage (NCBI taxonomy): Eukaryota > Metazoa > Arthropoda > Merostomata > Xiphosura > Limulidae > Limulus > Limulus polyphemus. Next base: position 12,843 of record NW_013672872.1, read on the forward strand.
AATATATACATTTACATGAATCTGGTATTTTACTAACACTGCCATCCAAAAACCTCCAAAAACACTGATAAAATATTGTGTAAATAAATAATGCTGTCAGTACTCACCAGTACTTAAGTTATGTGAAACTTTTTTTAACACATGTACATCAATACAGGGATTACATCATCAAGACATTTCTTTACTGTTGAGGTTATCTTTGTGTCGTCAAGACATTTCTTTACTGTCAAAGTTATCCTTGTGTCATCAAGACATTTCCTTACTGTCAAAGTTATCTTTGTGTCGTCAAGACATTTCTTTACTGTTGAGGTTATCTTTGTGTCGTCAAGACATTTCCTTACTGTTGAGGTTATCTTTGTGTTGTCAAGACATTTTCTTACTGTTGAGGTTATCTTTGTGTCATCAAGACATTTCCTTTCTGTTAAGGTTATCTTTGTGTCGTCAAGACATTTCTTTACTGTCAAAGTTATCTTTGTGTCATCAAGACATTTCCTTACTGTTGAGGTTATCTTTGTGTCGTCAAGACATTTCCTTACTGTTGAGGTTATCTTTGTGTCATCAAGACATTTCCTTACTGTTGAGGTTA
>NW_013672872.1:14389-19040 GCF_000517525.1 Limulus polyphemus
AAATGAAATGTTAACAACTGTAGCTCGACTTGAAATCCAACTCAGTCCACAGAACTAAAGTGTTAACAACTGTAGCTCGACTTGAAATCCAACTCAGTCCACAGAACTAAAGTGTTAACAACTGTAGCTCAACTTCAAATCCAACTCAGTCCACAGAAATAAAGTGTTAACAACTGTAGCTCGACTTGAAATCCAACTCAGTTCACAGAAATAAAGTGTTAACAACTGTAGCTCGACTTGAAATCCAACTCAGTCCACAGAAATAGTGTTAACAACTGTAGCTCAACTTGAAATCCAACTCAGTCCACAGAACTAGTGTTAACAACTGTAGCTCAACTTGAAATCCAACTCAGTCCACAGAACTAGTGTTAACAACTGTAGCTCGACTTGAAATCCAACTCAGTCTATACAACTAGTGTTAACAACTGTAGCTCGACTTGAAATCCAACTCAGTCCACAGAAACAAAGTGTTAACAACTGTAGCTCGACTTGAAATCCAACTCAGTCCACAGAAATAAAGTGTTAACAACTGTAGCTCGACTTCAAATCCAATTCACTTCACAGAAATAGTGTTAACAACTGTAGCTCGACTTGAAATCCAACTGAGTCAAGTTGCACAAATATCAAGAGAAAACCCTTATAAAACAGAACTAAAGTGTTAACAACTGTAGCTCAACTTGAAATCCAACTCAGTTCAGAAATCTGTGGACTGAGTTGGATTTCAAGTCGAGCTACAGTTGTTAACACTTTAAATAAAGTGTTAACAACTGTAGCTCGACTTGAAATCCAACTCAGTCTATACAACTAGTGTTAAAAATCCAACTCAGTCTACAGAAATAAAGTGTTAACAATTGTAGCTTGACTTGAAATCCAACTGAGTCAAGTTGCACAAGTATCAAGAGAAAACCGTTATAAAACAAACTGGTGGTTTCTAGTAATAAACAATAACAGTGTGTCCTAAATCTTAACAGACAGATTAAGTTCAATGATACTCTAGATTTATAAAAAAAAATAAAAAAGATTTTAGCAATAAAAGACAGAAGCTGCAAGATTTGATGCAGAAATTTGAAGTTTTTTTATACATCTAAAGTAGTAAGTTATTACTCAACAAAGTAAAAACAATAAAATCCACTAATTACACGAAAATAACGTAAGCAAGTGGAAGACATAAATTAAACAAACAGAAACAGTATGTTATGGTAACTTACCATTCAGTAGTATGTGAACAAAAATAATTTGTTCTTCAAAATTTAAGAATTTCTTTTATTATTTACATTCTTGTACAAGTACAAATGCTTTTATGTCAATAAAACTTCATTTTTAAATGTGCACTCATATGATGTACAGAAACAACTAAAAACGTAAAGTTACTGATTCACTTATATAATAAGCTGCCAATCTGTAAATAATTTCTGATCTTCACACGCAATGTATATGTGATTCATTTCTCTAACTTGGTGAAATAAATAAGGTAAATCAGACAGAGACACACACGTTATTATTGTCATATCTCAATGTTTCCAGATATTTCATCAACACTTGAGTTAACTGATAACTTTGCTATTTTAACAATAAACAAAAAAATGGCACAAACTGTTCCAAAAATCAGTATTCAATGTCATTTTAATTTTTCAAATGTGAAACTTCAAAATCAAACTAGTGCAGAATTAAAACAAAAATAAAACAACTCTGAGATTCGTCATTTATTCTTTCTTAAATAGTTCATTTACAGTGGAGAATTAGTTATTTTTTCTGTTGCAGAAAAAATCTATGACACTACACAGTGAGAAAAGCTTGCTTTCTGTTGGAAATGTAGGACATTTCATAGCAAGATAATATTTTTACTGTCAGAAATATAGGACATTACACAGCAAGATAATCTTGTTTACTGTCAGAAACCCAGGACATTACACAGCAAGATAATATTGTTTACTGCCAGAAACCCAGGACATTACACAGCAAGATAATATTGTTTACTGTCAGAAACCCAGGACATTACACAGGAAGATAATCTTGTTTACTGTCAGAAAACCAGGATATTACACAGCAAGATAATCTTGTTTACTGTCAGAAACCCAGGACATTAAAGATAATCTTGTTTACTGTCAGAAAACCAGGATATTACACAGCAAGATAATCTTGTTTACTGTCAGAAATATAGGACATTGCACAGCAAGATAATCTTGTTTTCTGTCAGAAACCCAGGACATTACACAGCAAGATAATCTTGTTTACTGTCAGAAAACCAGGACATTACACAGGAAGATAATCTTGTTTACTGTCAAAAAACCAGGACATTACACAGCAAGATAATATTTTTACTGTCAGAAATATAGGACATTACACAGCAAGACAATCTTGTTTACTGTCAGAAACCCAGGACATTACACAGGAAGATAATCTTGTTTACTGTCAGAAACCCAGGACATTACACAGCAAGATAATACTATTTACTGTCAGAAACCTAAAACATTACACAGCAAGATAATATTTTTTACTGTCAGAAACCTAAGACATTACACAGTAAGATAATATTGTTTACTGTCAGAAATGTAGGACATTACATAGAAAGAAAAGTTTATTTACTGACAGAAATATAACAATTTACAAGAAAGAAAAGCTTATTTATTATCAAAAATCTAGGACATTATACAGAAGTAGAAGTTTTATTTACTGTCACAATGATTTTTCTATAAGAATACTTTGAAAATCCCAAAACTTACTTACTTTCATACTCTGGTTTTCCTGCATCATATTCACAGGTAAAGAATGTCTGATGATCCTGAGCAGATAAATTCATGTCATAGTATGTCAAAGGTTCTTTTGATGATGCTGTCTGAAATCGATTATATTCTGATCCTCGGAACAAGCTTAAAGGATTCCGCCACACTTTACATTCTGAAATATATATGTTAAGTAAGGAATTATACAATAAAAAGGAAGGTGAATGAAACTGAAGATGTCATATTCAGGAGAAGCAACCATTTGTTTCCCAAATCTTGATATAGTCGGAGAATAAAATATAAGTGTTCAATACAGATGGAAAAAAAAAGTCTCAAAGTTTCTCCTATTGTAATGCTAGAAGTATAAGAAATAAAACAGATTATTTTAGAGCACTGGTAGAATGGAGGATTTTGATATAATGGGAAGAACTGAAACATGGTTAAATGTAGATGATTTTAATAACAGAAATTTCTTTGAAATACAGAGTTATAAGTTATTTAATAGGGATAAAGTAATAAAGAGGGGGAGGAGTGGCTTTATATGTAAAATGTGAATTAAATCTTGTTGAAGTTGAGGATATCAAAGATAATAGCAAGGAGATGGAATCCATTTGGGTTTCTATCAGCAGATATAAAAGGAAAAGACTTTTAGTGGGAATTTGTTACAGACCACCATATGATACTGATAAAATTAGTGAGAAACTTTACAGTGAGATTAAGATTTCAGCTGTTAATGAAGTTATAATGATAGGTGATTTTAATTTCAAGTACAGACTGGGATTAGAAGTTGGTTAATTTTACTCCTCTTTTCAAAGAAGGTGATAAAAATTGTCCCAGTAATTACAGACCTATAAGTTTTACATCAGTTGTGGGAAAAGTTTTGAAAAGTCATTTAACAAAGCTCAGAATTTTACTGGATACTCAACATGGTTTCACTTAGTGAAAATCTTGCTTTACAAAACTTTTGATATTCTTTGAAAAGATTATGGCTTGTGTAGATGAGGGTAAGAGTGTAGATTTGGTGTATCTGGATTTTCAGAAAGCATCTGACGAGGTGCCACATAAAAGGCTCGTAAAAAAATTATTTCTATAGGTGTAAGGGAAAAGTTAATTAATTGTATAGAAGAGTGGCTGGATGGAAGAAATCAGAGGGTTGTAATAAATAGAGTTCAGTCAAACTGGATTAATGTCACAAGTGGGGTATATCAGGGCTCATCTTAGGACCTTTGTTCTTTTTGATTTACATCAATGATATAGATGAAGGCATGGTAAATAAATTACTTAAATTTGATGACGTTATTAACCCATTAACTGTGGATGACAGATATTTCCATCAATGAAGTTCTATGGCTCAGCTGCGAATGACGGAAATATCCGTCAGCCGCACATATATAACTCTAACTCTATGCGAATGACGATAATTACCATTTTATTGTGATTGATGGCAACTCAGTTTTATCTGTGAGTCAGAAAATGGCTACTGAGCTGCTCCTGCAGCAGTTAAAGGATTAAGGTCTTGGGTGTAGCTAGCTGTGAAGAGAATTTAGATCATTCAGTGATTTGGGCAAATAAATGGCAGATGGGTTTTAATTATAATAAACAAGCTGATGTACCTGCCTTTTTTCCAGGTTATGAGCTTAAAAAATATGGGGGTGTATGCTATGATAATTAACACAAAAATCCTAACTTTAACAGAATATATTTATACAATAACATATTATGTTTTGTATAAGGTTTAAGAACTCAATATGTATATTCGATGACTAGGAACCCACTTTGAGACTAATAATGGTTGGAGACAGCTTGAATGGGTAATGAAGAAAAACTTTAATATAAGTTTAACATAACAGCAAATGTACAACGTTTCGACAAGGTTTTGTCATCATGCTGTTATGTTAAACTTATATTAAAGTTTTTCTTCATTACCC
>NW_013672872.1:19091-23447 GCF_000517525.1 Limulus polyphemus
AATGGGACTGAAGAAAACTTTAATATAAGTTTAACATAACAGCAAATGTACAACGTTTCGACAAGGTTTTGTCATCATGCTGTTATGTTAAACTTATATTAAAGTTTTCTTCAGTCCCATTCAAGCCGTCTCCAACCATTATTATCAATATGTATATATTTAAAACATGATATACACCGTGCGATGGTCAGGGTGACTTTGTATTAAGAGGTAGTGGCCAAAGTGGTGGTGGTAGGTGTGCTTTCTGTTACCTGCTTTCAACACCAACTCTTAATGTCTTTCCACAGTGTTTCACAGGATTAATTAATTGATGATCACTGGCCACATAAGTGTCTTTCGGGCCAAAGTTGAAATGTCACACAGGTCAAAGTAGGAAGTGAGTATAACCCAATACATGGCTCTTCATATCAGCCTTATGACGGAGTAGAACTTCAGCTGAGTTTATGTATTATTGAAATAGTGGTGGCCTTTTTTTTTTTATTGCTAGCACACTCTCCGAGATATACAAGATGCTTGTGTGCCCCCCCCCCACTGTGTATATGTTGCATTATAGAAAATATAATTATTTCTTTTGTGTAAGAACATGGTGCCATCTATGTATGTAGTTAATGTTAACTTATGTGAACAATACTAAGTGCTCAATAACAGCAATAATGGGGCAAAGAGGGTTGTTAACCCTCCCATTAACATGCCCCTTGTTCCAAACTATTATTCCTCAAGGTTAAGTTGAGATTGGCCAAGCGACCTAGGAGTAGTTAGATAAGGGACAAACAGACAGACACACAGACTTTTGTATTTTATATATATATATATAGATGCAAGTTAATGCATGTGGGTTATAATAATTTGAATTATAAGTATAATTTAGATGGGAATAACCTTGACAGTGTTATGAAAGAAAGGGATCTTCATGTAGTGGTTGATTAGTCTCTTAAAACATCCAAGTGGTGTGTTGTTGCTTGTGGTAGGGCAAATAAGATTTTAGGTTGTATCTACAGAAATATTGAATACAAGTCTAAAGAGGTTATGATTTGATTGCATAAGTCACTGGTTAGGCCACATTTGGAATACTGTGTACAACCTTGGGCTCCTTACCTTAGGAAGGACACTGAATTGTTGGAAAGGGTTCAGAGGAGGGCCACTAGAATGGTGCCTGGGATGGATGGGTGGGTTGTCATATGAGGAGAGATTGAGATCTCTAAAATTGTTTTCTCTTGAAAAAAGAAGAGTTAGAGAAGATCTCATTGAGGTGTTTAAGATTGTTAAGGGAATTGATAGTGTTAGTGCATCATTTTTTTTCATACTTAATGGTGAGAATGGTAGGACTAGGGGACACTTATATAAATCTTGTAAGGGTAGGAGTCATCTTCAACTAACAGGGTGGTTGGCCTTTGGAATGAGTTGCCTTCGTATGTTGTGGAGGCAGTAAATTTAAGTGAGTTTAAGAAAAAGCTTGATAACTATATGAATGATAAGAACTGGTTTTGAGGTTTTATTTTTTTATTTCATAAATTTCATAAAATTTTAAATTTAGTGTATTAGCCCATCAAGGATATCCCTTCTAGCTCCCAACTATTACCACCCCTTACTACTCATGTATTCATCCAATCTTTTCTTTAACTCAGTTAAATTTTCTTCCTCCACCATTCCAAAAGCCAACCACCCTGTTTGAAAACTAATACTGTTTAAACTGCAGATGACTCATACACTGCCAAAATTTGTTTTCATTGCTAAACACAAAAAAGTCTGATGGATCTATATTATCAATACCTTTAATAATCTTATACACTTCAGTCAAATCCCCTCTGACCTTTCTCTTCTCCAGAGAAGTTGAGATTTTAGTTTCTCCTCACAGGACAATTCCACCATCACAGGTATCATCCTAGTGGCTCTTCTCTGAACCTTCTCTAACAATTCAATGTCTTTCTTGAGAAAGGGAGCACAAAACTGTACACAGTACTCTAAATGAAGCCTTACAAGGTCTTGTATTCAATATTTCTATAGATGCTACACAAAATCCTATTAGCCCTTTTAAATTGTAACAACAATTTGAATTGTGAAAACCTACATGCATCACTTTACATTTTGGCTAGTTAAACATCATCTGCCACATACTGGCTCAATGTATCAAATGATCTAAATCTCCCTGTAAGTCTGTAGCATTTCTGAAACAGTTATCCACCCCAAAACCTTAATTTTATCTGCAAACTTCTAAATTTTGTTAGTCATTCCAGAGTCAATATCATTAATATAAATCACAAAAAGAGATACACCACTTGTAACTGTGATTCAGTCACATCTAACTTAATTTATTACTACTCTCTGTTTTCTACTCTCCAGTCAATTTTCTATCCAATTTAATAACATTTCCCTCACATCTACAGATTTAATTTGAGCTTATCAATTTTATTTCTAATACTCCTAGCATTACAATAGTAACAATTAATCATAGATTTTAATTTTGATAAAAGAGTTAGCACAAAGTATCACATATAAAGTGTAACAGACTTAAAATAAGACCCAAAACTCGAGCACTTTCGAATAGTTGACTATTCTTCTTCAGGAGAACAAAGAAGTATGGTCACAGATTTTAAAATACATTCATGTTTTATATCTGTTGAATATGTTTTCTTATCAATTATATTTCCTATTTTAATAATATCATAGCCATCACCTTTTTCTAGCCCTAGTTTAAATCTACCACTACAGCTGAGTTAATAGCGCTTGCTAACATGCTAGCCCCTGCCTTGTTTAAGTGTAAACCATCCATTCCAAACACATTAACTTTCCCACAAATCCAACCAGCATATTTGTTCATCCCTACATATTGATCTAAGCCTGGCATTCAATCCTAATGACCTACTTAGTATCTCATCCTCCCAATTCATTTTTGACAATATCCCTGACAAAATCAAGCTATGGCCCCTTTCCTTAAATGCCCTTATCAATGTTTTATACTTATCAATAAGCTCCTCAGATCCATCTTTCCTTACATCATTAGCCCCAACATGTACCACAAAACTGCACTGCTACTAGCACCCTTAAATATCTCTCTCGTTCTATCAGTTATATCCTGTAACCATTGCTACTGACATCATTAACTATCTCTCTGGTTCTATCAGTTATATCCTGTACCCATTGGTACTAGCACCCTTAACTATCTCTATAACTGATAGAACCAGAAGAAGTTGGACGGTTTTTTGGGTAGAATTGCAGAGGTGGAAAAGGGAGAAATGTAAATTACTTGAATTAGTGGCGAGGCTTAGTGAAGAACTTAAACTTCAACATACACAGTTGGTAAACAGGATTTCAAGGGAGATGAGAAAAGAAATAGGGCTAACAGCTTGGAAAATAATTCATTTAGAGGCAAGGATGGGCTTGAGTTTAGGTTAAGCAACGGGTTCCAAGCACTTGCTAGTGATGAGAGGAGCAGGTAAGGGAAACAGATGGGTTCACAAGGGATGATAGTGTAAAGGATAGGGAAGTTATAGTTGTAGGTGACTCTAGTTATATAGGGTAAAATAATACTCTTATGTTATCCAGGAGCAGGATTACAGGACATAAATGATAGAACCAGAGAGATAGTTAACGCTGCTAGTAGCAATGGGTACAGGATATAACTGATAAAGCCAGAGAGATAGTTAACGATACTAGTAGCAATGGCTACAGGATATAACTGATAAAGCCAAAGAGATAGTTAACGGTGCTAGTAGCAATGGCTACAGGATATAACTGATAGAGCCAGAGAGATAGTTAACGATACTAGTAGCAATGGGTACAGGATATAACTGATAATGCCAGAGAGATAGTTAACGGTGCTAGTAGCAATGGGTACAGGATATAACTGATAAAGCTAGAGAGATAGTAACGGTGCTAGTAGCAATGGCTACAGGACCCTCTACCCTGCACACCCTCTAAATAAATCGTACATTCTGGCTACTAGCTTCCCTAAAAGTACACTTTATAAACAAAACACTCACCTGGCATCTATCACACTTTATCAACAGAGAAACTATAGTAGCTAGACTATTCTTAACCATGGTTTAGGTAAAGATATATAGTTTTCATTGGACTCTTAAGTGTTTAAATGTTATTGTTTTTCACAGTTTTTTAGGCCATCTGAAATGAAACATTACTGCTACATTAAAATACACACTTATCTCGACATTTAAAAAATAATTATTTTCGTGACAATACAAAAGGTTTTGATTTTTGGAAGAAAAACCATTGTTGCGTCAGCGAGGTTACGTGACACTAGTGACTAGTGTACGTTACCTGCTTTCTAGAAATATCCTGTTCCTTCGTGAATGCCCTAGCATTTACTAGATTGGGGGTAGTCTGGTATATATAAGATGG
>NW_013672872.1:24361-25799 GCF_000517525.1 Limulus polyphemus
TTGTACATGTTATGTGAAAACAAACTTTTATGCATTGTATCATCATGTGAAAATAAGCGTTATATCCTGTAACCATTGCTACTTGCACCATTAACTATCTCTCTGGTTCTATCAGTTATATCCTGTAACCATTGCTACTAGCACCCTTAACTATCTCTCTGATTCTATCAGTTATATCCTGTAACCATCGCTACCAGCACCCTTAACTATCTCTCTGGTTCTATCAGTTATATCCTGTACCCCTGATCCTGGATAACATAAGCATTATATTTTGCTCCTATTTACTCCACATACTACTCTAATTAGATAGTCACCTACAACAAGAACTTCCCTATCCTTTACACTATCATCACTTGTGATCCCATCTGTTTCCCTTACCTGCTCCCCCTCATTACTAGCAAGTGCTTGGAACCGGTTGTTTAACCCAAGCCCATCCTTGTCCCTAACTGCATTATTTTCAAAGCTCTTAGCCCTATTTCCTTTCTTAGCTCCCTTGAAATCCCGTTTGCCAACTGTACCTTTTTGTGTTCAGAAGTTTAAGTTCTGCACTAAGCCTCGCCACCACTTCAAGTTATTTACATTTCTCCCTTTCCACCTCAGTAGCTCTTCCCAAAAAAAACCATCCAACTTCTAACCTGCACACCCTGCAAATAAGTTGTACATCCTGGCTACTAGCCTCCCTAAAAGTACACTTTAACCCAGAGTTTATAAATATAACACTCTCCTGGCATCTATCACACTTTATCAACTGAGAACCCTTAATAGTTTTCATTTAGTTTAGAGGATGGGACAGCTTAGATGGACCAATAGGTCCCTTGTTGTCCCTAGCCATTATGTTATGTATGTTATGTCATTACAGCTTCTTAGTTCAATTACATATGTAAAACTAAATATTCAGAATTAATTTTAATATGATAACAGTTATTATGTTTTCAATTTCATAAAATGAATGATTTCTATCTACAAGAAGCAATACAATCTGATAAGCTTGTTTTCACACAATGTGTAAACACTTAAAACATAATGTGTACAAGCATTTTTTTTACACAGTAATACAATGTGTACAAACTTGTTTTCATGTAACATGCACAAGCTTGTTCTCTTACAATGATGCATGTGTACACATTTTTTCACACAGTAACACAATATCAACAAGCTTGTTTTCACATAACATGTACAAGCTTATTTTCACATGATGATACAATGCATAAAAGTTTGTTTTCACAAAATATGTACAATGATAGAACCAGAGAGATAGTTAAGGGTGCTGGTAGCAATGGGTACAGGATATAACTGATAGAACCAGAGAGATAGTTGAGGGTGCTAGTAGCAATGGGTACAGGATATAACTGATAGAACCAGAGAGATAGTTGAGGGTGCTAGTAGCAATGGGTACAGGATATAACTGATAGAACCAGAGAGATAGTTGAGGGTGCTA
>NW_013672872.1:26633-40951 GCF_000517525.1 Limulus polyphemus
ATTTTCACATGATGATACAATGCATAAAAGTTTGTTTTCACATAACATGTACAAGCTTATTTTCACATGATGATACAATGCATAAAAGTTTGTTTTCACATAACATGTACAAGCTTATTTTCACATGATGATACAATGCATAAAAGTTTGTTTTCACATAACATGTACAAGCTTATTTTCACACAGTGATTACTCATGTAGTCGAACATATTTCCCAATGTTACTCACCTGGAGTAGCCTGTTGGTTTCCATTCCCACCTCCACCTCCTCCACCATTTGAGTTCCCATTTTCTCCATTCGGCTCACCTCCACCTAGCCATGGTGAGATATGGTTCAGAGAAACCTGCTCAATAAAGGAAGTCCCATATTTCCGGAAATACCACCATTCAAAAATCTGAAACCCGAAAAAAAATCATGTTCTAAGAAAACTTACATATCTAAAGATACATGCAAAAATAATTTACAGGTTACATGAAAATCATTATTGCTCTCTGTGCCTACACATCAAATGAATTTATTCAACAAAATAAAAATAGAATTACAGCACCAATCAATACAAAAATACACAAACAGAAACAAAAACTGTCTAACTTTATTTCTTATGCACAGACCCTGAGAAAAAAACAGTCTATAACGGTAATTTTTTTTGTCAAACCAAGACTGGTACAGGCACTGTCAACACAAACATTTTTAACATACTCAAACACAAGATTGCTCCTAGAGTACTCTAAACACAGCTGATCATTTTCAATATTCCCAAACAAGTGGCTGATTTATGTGTTATCAATATAACTGATCTTTTCAAACAAATGACTGATTTCTGTGCTATCAGCACAGCTGATCATTTTTAATACTCCCAAACAAATGACTCATGTATGTGCTATCAATATAACTGATCATTTTTGATAACTTCAAACAAATGACTGATTTGTGTACTATCAACACAGCTTATCATTTTAGTTCTATGAAGATTGCTATGAAACACTTAACTGATCATTTTTATTAGTTAAATACTTAACTAATTAATTATACCAGTGTAACTTCCTTTCTTATCCATATGTAAATAGTTTTATTTTTTACATCTTACATGCAGCTTTTCCTAAACAAATAGTTTATATTACAGTTATCACTTGTTTGACTTTAGTTCTTACCCACATTTTACATATAGCTTTTCCTCAACAAATAGAAAGTCAAACAAGTGATAACTGTAATATAAAAATTCTTACCCACATCTGACATGTAGCTTTTCCTTAACAAATAGTTTATTATACAGTTATCATTTGTTTGACTTTAATTCATACACACGTTTTACATGTAGTGTTTCTCTAACGAGTAGTTTGTTTTGAAAAAACTTTTAAAAGTGGATAATTACCCACAGTTCAGTGTTACCAAAGAATATCCTTAGAGCTGATGAAGATGAACAAAAACATATTAAAATGTTACATATTTTCCAAACTCCAGCATGTTGTAACTTCTCTAAAACTACTTTTGGGCAGAGTGATAGTACATGTAACTAACTAATATCTATCATACATTACCAATGGCTTAAAAATATTGTTTTGACTTATGAAAAATAATTCCCTAAAAAAACATTAAAATCAGTTTATTATACAACACGATTATACTGCAACTATACTTGAAAAATTATATTTCAATATTTTAAAGCTACTTTTTCTCACAACTGCAATGAATTTAAAAAAATATTTGGGAATATTCTTCAGAAAAAAAAGCAGAGAAAGCTTACCAGAATAAGGCCTGATATCAATGACGATGTTCCAGTGAGAGCCACATAAAACTTAGGTGTAAGTGTATTCAGAAACATGGAAGCTAAAAGCATAAAAATAATCAATGTAAAGTTTCTTAAATAAATATTTGTTATAGTATTACAAAGAGAGGTAATGTACAAGTAAAATTTACAAAAAAGCATATTTAGATGATTGTTATATGGTGCATCTTATTAAAATCAAATAAGTTTATAAGAGTAGTCCTAGAATTTATGTGAATGTTAATAATTTGGACTTTGCATAATTTGTAGAAACAAGATTACATTAGAAATATGAGAATTAGTGAAGCACTGGGTTCAGTTTCAGTTAGGAGGATACAAGTCCAAGTGAAGTATTCAGATCAGTGTTAGTTATTGTATACATTCAGTTACTCGATTGAATATCTGTAGTAACATTAGTGGTGAACTTAGGCCTACAACTGTGTACATGTCATACTGATAGTAGCCTGTAGCAAACATTAAGGAAAAATTAAAATAATTTTATATCATTATTTGGTCTGAACTTCATATTATTTTCACCAGATAATTTAAATGAATGTACCCAATGAAAGAACATGTTACAAAAATACTTTTTAATTGAAAATTTGAACAAGACTTAAGCTTTTTTTTTATATTTTGATCAGAAAGTAAGTTATGATAACTTTTTTATTTTCTGAGATTAAACAAATAATTAATAAATAATGCAGCTAAACACCTTCTTCCATCATACATTTAAAACTGGTGTGTTATTGATTCATCATAGAATGTAGCTCATGTAGCGCCATCTGTAGATTACTTTAAGAAAGTATCAACCATACATGTACACATACAACTTTAAATTTCTTCTGGAAAAACATTTTTATAGAAGTTATAATATGATCCCAATACAATGCACTGTAACTAATTTATTCTGCAAATTTGGTCAAGTTCTTGATGTAATCTCTGAAAATATCATTTTCTATTTCTTAGCTGTTTTACTATTTATTTTACTAAAAAAACAGTGAATATCCTCTCTAGCCAATTTTGAAAACTTGAAATTAAATAAACTTACTTTTTGTATATACTCAAATTGTTCATATATCAGCAAAAGGTAAAATGAGCTATGCTTTCACAAATATTTCAGTAACCAAATTTTCTTAGTTTAAAAATAAAATTATTTTGGCAATTTGCTATTAATCTATTTTTTGCACTTATCCCTGTAAAGCTCAAATTTTGGCTAATGGATCAGTCCTACACATCTTTAACATAAATTACTTGTGCTGCAAATAAAATATGAACCTTTAGTTAACTAGAAAGTTTCTACATCTAAAAATATTTTTTATAGCCATTATTGTACTAGTACTCAATTGACAGTTTATAGGTCATGGCCACATTCCAAAGCCCAGCTTTTTGGTCAGCAACACCTGTTTATTACAAATTGTTAGAGAACAGTTTAATATAGAGACTTTGTTTTTATTCATTTTAAATATTTAATAAAGTTAGCAAATGACAAAGTTCCAATTATTTCCCAAAGTGGCAGTTTTATTTTTAGTAAACAGAACTGTATACCAATGCCACCAATACCCCCTCTCTAGGTTGTGAATTTAATAAAATTATAGGAGGACCAATGGATTAGTAATATATAAGTTCATTAAATGAAAAGAACATTATCATTTTCCTAATCTGAAAATGTATTTCCAAACATACTTAGCTCTGCCAACATTTATAGCTATTTCTCGATCTTCATCTTTGCCATTTAAACATCGTGTTTCCTTGCTCCAGTCTTTATACCCCCACTTGATGGCCCTCGGCAATATCTAATTTGCAAAACTTTACACCGGCCCTCACATGCCCTCTATGTAGGTACTGTATATAAGCATTATATGTTGACAAAGTAATCACTTTTTTGAGCCATATCACATTCTGGTTTCTAACACCAGCTCTTAGTGGTGGAGGGGCTGGTGAGGGCACAGTTCATACAGAAAGCATCTGCATAGCATTTCCCAAGCAGGGAAAACTACATCCAGAACAGGTATGCTCTACACCCAGAACTACAGAAAAGTGAAAAGGGTGGAATATTACACAAGTAAGTATGACGGGCCAGTCTCAACCACAGAGCCGAGGTTCCACGACTCGGTGCTGGATTTAATGGGTCATGGTACCAATGTCCCCCGTTGGTGGCAAGGGCAGTTGGACAACAAATATATATACATATCTTTGTGATAGAATCCCCCACCAGCAGCCACAGAATAATGTATTTCGAACAACCAGATTTATGAAAGAAAACCAACACCCAAGTTGATAATACTTCTGATCAACCTGAAGAAGTCCAAAAGATCTCAAGCTTGGATTAATGGGATCAAATATGCCATATTCCACACTGGTCCAGAACTCATCCGGTCTGAATTTACAAACACTAATTTTCACTCCCCAACCAAGTGGTCAAAGAGAATTCCACTTACAAATAGAATTATGGAAAGGACGTGGAACACTGTTCCACCAAGGGCCTAAGATGGGACTGCATTGCATTCAAATTTACAAGGAGATAGTGAACCCCCTGTATGAACAACCTTAGACCTAACAATGTTCATAAGAGGGTACAAGCATACCACCACCGGATAGCTAAGTGTCAAATTTGGACCGGTTTTACAAGTAGGTTCCAGCCTAGGTTGGTCCTGCTCCTACTTGCATTTGGGAAAAAATTCCAGGGACCCAGGTAGGAGGGTCCCCAACTTCGCCCTCTCCTCCAAGTGTGGAGAAAACTCAACACTCCGAAGGAAAATCCTCTGTCCACCATCCCAGTGACTGGGAACTGGGTGTGGTAAGGACTCTCTAGCTCCACTAGTAGTAGTAGGGGGGACATGTGTGTGTTAGGGAGTCCAGAGGAACAGGATCCCACTAACTAAAAAGCTGGTGCATAGGGCCCCTGAAAAGTTTCGTACAAGCTGCAGAACATCTAAGTGCTCTGACTGGACACAAAAGATCTGGGTATGATAGATTGTAAAGATGAGAAATGCCTGGGAAAAGAATAAGAAAAAAGAGTTTATTCCCTTCTCTGGCAGCAAGTGTGTTCAGCTGGAAGGATCTGTCTGGATAGAGCAAAAAATAGGTGGAAGGATAGAGAGTCTGCTGAACAGGGATGGCAAATAAATCAGAATAGCTGCATCTGGAACCTAATAACAATAGAAATATACCTCAAGGGAAAGGTGATACAAAGAATAGGAGGCCATAGGTTTGAAGGGATAAAGTGATAACGCATGAAAAAACAACTCTAAAGCCCCAATTTGTCAACTGAAATGGTTGTTTGGGATGAAGAATATGAAAGGATCATAAAACCAGATAGCAGATGAGTCAAAAATCTTCGTATACATAGAAAAGCGAAAGGGAGCAGCGAAGGATGCTGTATATAATGCAAGGTAGAAGCCAAACCTTTCAAAAATCCATGTCAAAAAACTTGAAACTATAGAGACTGTTGGATGAAGTGGGTTGAAGGCGCATCAAAGACGTCACTGATAATATGTAGTCCATTTCCATCGAAAGATTGCCATAATAGGTTGATGGAGGATATAGTCAAATAAACGGAAACTGTAGAATTTAAATCCCTATGGTCGGGCAAAGGACTACATAACTTCCATGCATGAAGCTGGAGTCGTTAAACGTCCAGGTGCTGAATGTTGGACTGAGGTTGTCTCAAGTTAGATGAATGAAGAGGTAGTGGTAAACATTCCTGGAACAACTGAAGAAGAGGACACCATGGCTGAGCAGGCCAAAAAAAGGTGCTAACAAAAGAACCCAACATGGGGTGAAATTAATCATAGACAAGAGTCTAGGGTACGAGATTAATAGAAGGAAAGACATACAAATGGAATCCTGTCCAGTCTTGACTGAAAGCATCTATCGCCAGAGCTTGTAGATGTGGAATTGGAGACCAGAACTGTAGGCTAGCATTCCAATGAGTTGTAAAGGTGTCTATCACTGGAGAGCCAAACTGAGAACAAATCCATTGAAAGACCACCTGATGGAACATACATGCTGGTGGAAGAATCTTATGGGGTCAATAAAGGTAATCTGCTTTATCAAAATCATATCAGGTCAAAAGATAAATGTCATTGGAATGAGCTAAAAAAGAAGATTCAAAGCCCAAAAACCAAGACCTCAAGAATGAGAACTCCCCTGACAAGAAAGATATGAAACCACTGTGGAGTAGTCAGAATGAATCATGAACATTTTGTCATGCAAGAGAGGAAGACTTAGAATCATCGCTAGATGTACTGCAAGAAGTTTGAGAATGTTGATTAGCAGGGTAGATTCGTAGTCGGTCCAAGTACCCTGGAATGCCTACCCCACAAGAAAGGCACCCCATCCATGAAGAGATGGATTTCCACACAACCCTGATAATCATGTTGTTCCTGTCTAGCCACTGCTTGAGATCTCTAAATTGTTCGAGCAAAGAGACTGTGTGATCCAAAGGATCGGTATGCATGCACCACTGGCCATGAAATGACACTGAAGGGATCTCATATGGGCCTGATCCAATGTTATGAGGGATTCTAGGGAAACCCAAACCCCCAAAACAGACAGAACCATCCATGCAGTGGGAGAAGGTTACATAAGCAAATGCCTGACAATCCCTTCCCTAGCATGAAGTCTGAGGGGAGAAGGTTGAGCTTGACTCATAGAGCATTGAAAAACACCCCATAATGGACTATGTATGGAGTTAGTGAGAGAATGTATTTTTCCAACTTGATATGAAGTCTGCCCTTCTGGCTTCGGAAAGGAGAATCTGTGGATGTAGTGTGGCAATGTGACAGGTTGGTGCCAAAAGAAGTCAATCTTCCAAATAGCGATGTGTTCACAGACCCAGAAAATGAAGCAAGTCCAAACGGGAGAGCTTTGAACTGCTACATCTGGTCCTCGTGCAAAAAAATGTCGAAATTGACGAGAAATCTCTGCTATGGGGATGTGAAGGTAGGCATCTGTAACATCAAATTTGGTCATCCAAAGATCTGGTGTGAAGTGCCATTGAAGTTGCAATATCAGGGGAAGGAAGAAGAACTAAGTAATCCCCCCCCCCAAGATCTATCTGACAACAAGGCATAGTAGACTCAAAACCAAGGGGTTAATCCACAAAGCTTCACAAACTTGCATAACAGACTGCAGAAAAGAGGCAGAAGGTGGTTGATCAGATGAGCCCTTAGTAGAGGAAGCTCTAGTGAAAGAAGCAGAAAAGTGTTTAAATTCTCCCCAGTATATTCAGGTTCATGATGAAAAGCCAACTCTGAACCCCTGGGCTACATGAAGGACTCCAACTCATCCTGAATCAGCCTCCACCGAGAGTGGACCCTCCTTCCGACCACCGACTAACACCAGACAAAAAAAGGAGGAATGGACGAGGTCTGGTTAATCCCTATGTCAGAAACCATAACCTGGGAATTCATACCCACATTTTTTAATTTGAACCACAAGAAAAAACAAAATATCAGCAACAGAAAAAGAAAATACTACTGTCAAAATGCTTCAAAAGAAGATGTTAACCACAAAACATAACTTCTAGAGCTAGTGCTTTGTCGAGAAAAAGTGATTATATTGTCAACATACAGTACCCGCATAGAGGGCGTGTGATGGCCGGTGTAAAGTTTTGCAAATTAGATATTGCTGAGGGCAGTTTAGTGGGGTATATAGCCTGGAGCAAGTGAACACGATGTTTAGATGACAAAGATGAAGATCGAGAAATAGCTGTAAGTGTCAGTGGAGGTATGTAGGTTTTAGAATTTCATAATTCTAATAAAATAATAGGAGGATCAGTGGATTAGTAATATATAAGTAAGAAAAGAAGCTAAGTATAATGGGAGATCGAGTGAGACACCACAAGAGTGAGATGTGAGAATAAAACAGGATATACTTACATTAAGTATAAAGTGAGATTGAGTGTGCCACCACAGAGATGTAAGAATAAAACATGATATACACATAACAATTGCCCAGAATACACTGAAGGGGATACATATAGATATGTCCAAGAGAAACAAAGGCCCGAAGAGGAAAGAGAGTCCCCAAAAGAGACAAATCCTCTTTCACAGCAAATTAAGAAAACATGATAGTCCATGTCTCAAAGATATAAAGGAGTAGGATGAGCCTGTCCTACATACAAATTGAGAAAGACTCCCAAAGAAATGAGATATGGGGTGGGGGTCAAGGCTGAATGGAAGAGTCAAACCAGTAACCTCAAACGATACAACTCCCACGTTGGATGGGGCAAGTAGACAGTAAATCTCCATAGTGTAACAGTAGGAATATAATTTCTGAGTAGAATCCCAATAGATCCAATTGAAACCATAGTGTAACAGTAGGAATGTAACCTCTGATCAGAATCCCAACAGATCCAATTGAAACCATACAAATCTCCATAGACTAGTGTAACAGTAGGAATGTAACCTCTGAGCAGAATCGCAACAGATCCAATTGAAACCATACAAATCTCCAGATACTAGTTAACAGTATGAATATAACCTCTGAGCAGAATCCCAACAGATCCAATTGAAACCATACAAATCTCCAGAGACTAGTTAACAGTAGGAATATAACCTATGAGCAGAATCCCAACAGATCAAATTGAAACCATACAAATCTCCACAGACTAGTGTAACAGTAGGAATATAACCTCTGAGCAGAATCCCAACAAATCCAATCGAAACCATATGCGGCATAGTCTACTTCAAAGGGAAAGGCTGTGAATCTAATTTTCGACACCTGTGAACAAATCAATGAAAGCAAAAGGCAAGCAGACAAATTGTAATCTGGAGGAAGTGTCCAAGATCTCAATCCAATTCATCCACATCCCAACAGAGTACTCACCACAAAATGAGAAAACTATTCATCTTAATCCAAGGAAAGACCAATGTTGGTTCAAACTGAACAGATCATGAAAGGATGCTAATTTCCTGTCTATGAGGCAAAGACAAAAAGATTGGGGTAAAACACCAGAGGGAGGTTAAGGAACTGTTCCATGGTATTTTAATTAGGTGAGAAGAGGACTGGAAGAAGAGGGAAAAAAACCCTGAGAATGAACCTGAGTGAGCCAGTAGTATGCTGTAAAGAAAGTTCACAGGTGTAAAAAAGTGGGAGAGCTTGGTTCCCACCAGACCAAAGGCAAGGGGCAGCTCCAGAAACGTTGTTTCTAAGACCCGCAACAGCCAGCTATTATAGGTAAGGTGGAAAACATGTGTGCAATATAGTCCCCAGTAAAACGGACAGGGTCACGATGTAAAACTTTTAAATGAAGGTGAAGTGTGCATAAATAGCCTTTGTTCCAATACTAGTGCTCAAGAGGCTTACTGCTTATGGAAGATGCATTGGCCTCCTAATAGTAAAGGGCTATAGTCTAATTCTTTTTAAATCATGGGTTGGCAGAGTATACCTAAATATGTGTAGGGGTGGGAGTTTTATTCAGTCTTGTGGCATGAACAAAAATCTACACAGCAGTGGTGTAAAGTAATAGCTTTTTGTTGTACATGGAGGTGAGTAAATGTTTCTGAATGCAATATATACCAAAAAAGAAATAACATCCTGACATGCTACATATAGTTTATACCAACACAGAAATTCTTAACATCCTGACCAGCTACAAAATACAATATATATCAATACAGAACTTGTTAATGTCTTGACCCACTAGAAATACAATATATACTAACACAGACTTCTTAAAATCCTGTCCTGCTACTTAGCACATTACATATCAACATAGAGTTCTTAATATCAGACAATACTGACCTGCTACAAAATACAATAAACATACAAACTTCATACCATCCTCATCTGCTATGAAATAGAAAACAGAATTCTAAAAGTTATCTTTTTAACTAAAAAAAAAAATTAGTTTTGCTAATTAAAACACGTTTTTCCTCCTGTAAATTAAGAGTTATAGCTGTAATGCTGAAAGAAGTATATGCTTATAATTTATCAGCCATATACGTGTTATTTAATACTTTGACCCACTTACTACTTATTCTTCACATGATGTTTATATAATCACACATATTAACCTAAACTAACAATAAACTCCATTAATTAAAAGGTACACATAGTATTAAATAAATTAGGAAATTAGTTTTCTTAATAATTATTACAATAATAGCACAATTTTTAGTTTCAAGATCTTAAATATTCACTTCCTCAACTTATCAGGCACTATAAAAAGTTCACAATTATAACTTAAAAGCATTTTTCTTAACTAAACACCACACATTTGTGTTAAGACACATTTAATCAAACAAACACATTACCTTTAACATTAATCTGCATAAAACAAACACGAGAAAAATTACACCATATGGTACAAAATGTTCTACTGGTGATAGTACCAGAAACTCGATTGGTTTTTACAAAAAAAAAAAAATATCCATTAATAAATACACAGGTGGCCGCCAGCTAACACTAACAGTAATCAATAAGCCCATTTATAAAATTGTAAGTATAGCAATAACAGTTTTCTCATATATCTCGTATGACTATAGCTGCAAGTTAGTCTATATTGATGCCGTAGTGAAAAAATACGATAGAATCATACGTTAGTAAATAGGCCTAAGTTAGAGTTAATTAATATCTCACTTTTTATAACTTGGTATTAAACTCGTCTGTAAAAACAAACTAATTAACTTTGTGAAGATTTCCTGAAACTTATTCTATCGTAAATTGAAACTCATATTATCAGTGTCACTGACATTTCATCAAACAAATCACTTGTAGTAGTACTACTTATGTTTTCGTTTGCATATCTGTCAATCAAATATTAACCATCGCGTTGATTGAACATCTAAAATAACCATTGAAAAAGGTATTTACTAATAAGTTCTTACCCATTGTAATATTTTCGCTTATTCTTAGCGGTCCCCGCAGTGCGTAGATGAGAAAAATAACCAAGATAAACCACAAAATCCACAAATAAGTCCACGACCAAGAAATCCAACTTTTGATTGTTGACATGTAACCCATAGACTCACCCGCCATAATAATTCCAGATTTTAGCACCATCTAGTGTCATAATTTAGAAGCGCCATCTAGAGGAGAAATGTCAAATTTATGTTACATTTTATATTCTAACATACGAAACTGCGAAATATCATGAACTTGCTACATTTTTGCTCGTTTGCTAAACTGTAATGCTGAAGAAATTAAAGTAATGAATATATATTCTACAAGCTAGTTATTAAGTTATAAAACATTTATTATCACGGTGACCTATTCTGAACAAATGGCAATTTCAAAGGTAGAATATGAGTGGGCCTTATTATTTTGTCTTGGGCTTAAGTTTGCAGTTCTTATCATAACTTAATTCTATATAAATAAAACTATAAACTAAATATTAGACTGATGAATTCGTCTAACTGCTATATTGTCTCTGCTCGAGTAGCCTTAAAATCATACTCTTACAATATACCGCAATACTTCAATATACGAAGTACATGCGTTCCTGGAGCTTCTTTCGTACATTATAACTTCGGAAATCGAATAACATATAACATAATTATATGGGGATGTGTTCCCAGCCTTCGTAACTTACCATTTAATACTATAAACAGTTCATAACTTACCATTCATGTTGTATACAAAAATAATTTATTTGAATATAATATTATATGGTATTTTACAGTGTTAAAATTAAAAACTGACATAAGTAAAAGAAACATAGTCTACTGTCACCAAGCTTCGTTCACGACTTCGGTGGGAGAAGGAATGTGGAGTTAGTTGTGGGGAGGGCTGACAAGATCCATCGATGACGACTATCCAGGTTGAGCTGTCCTTCCTCCATTGGTGAAGAGAAACATTGTTTTTAGAAGAAAGAATGAAGTGTGAACTGTTTTTGCCTTCTTCCACCTCACAGACATCTATTGTACAAAATGCTGCCCAACACACAAAACCTGACAACCGAGACGAATGTTAACAAACAATATATGACCATCTCGATGCACAACGCTTAAGAATCCATATCTTATTATAATTTTATTCTTATTTATATTGTACTGTAGATAAGTAAATATAATACTTATTTATTCATTTCAGTGTATTAATTTTTTATTTTACTTTATTTTTAGTTTTCTGTGTAAAATAATGGTAAAAACAAAGTTCGTTATACCGAAACTTCGTTTATCGAATATATGCATATCGAGGTATTACTGTACTAAAGTCTGATCATATTTACAAAGTACTGAAATAAATTTGATTACGAGAAACCCACTTTGAAATATAGTTGGAAGACGGCTTGAACGGGTAAAGAAGAAAACTTTGTTGTAAGTTTCAAATTTCGACAAGTTTTCTCCATAATAAATACAATTGCCTGTAATAGTTTTCTTCATTGGCTATTCAAGCCGCCTTAAAACTATATAGGTAGTTTTTTCCTCCGGTATAAACTACCTATGATAGTTGTAATCTCTTTCGAATCGGCTTGTATTTTATTTATATTATCAATCACGTGTTTTTGGTATGAGAAACGGTAAAAACGGAGTTGTTTTCTATTAACTTATGAAGCATGTATTTATGTTATTATAAACAGCTAACAGATTAAAACAAAACGTTGCTACAACCAGGGTCGAACAAGAAACAATTTATTAAACTTTAACAACCACAAAAATCCAAAATAAAACTTTCAGACAACTGGAATACAATTTTATCATTTACAAAAAACAAAAAAAATGCTTGGCCAGGACTTCATAATAAAGTTAATAAACGATACAACATAAATATTAATGTTATTATTTTCAATAAATAAAGGAATTAGGATAAAGATCAACACCAAAAAAAAAACATGATATTCCTAAATTAAATCACTTTAAGTACATTATCGATGAATAATTCATTCTCATTATATCTCATAAACTAACTCGGTTATTTTTTTCTTAGTTGCGAGTTATGGGGCGCCATCAGTAGATGATATGCCCCCAAATTCCGTGATCTGATTTTAGTTGACGGCAGTTGGTATGTTTGGTGTGACAGAGATTCGAACCCGCGACGCTCAGATTACGAGTCGAGCGCCCTAACCACCTGGCCAAGCCGGGCACTCTAATTCTCTCGGTTAAGACCAAGGGAGGGTTTTTATTCTGTATTTAGATAACAAGGTTACATCTCATGTAAATAGCTAATTTACATAATCTTTCCCAACATTAATATCTGTACATTACCGCTAGGGGAAGCTTGAGGTCACTTTCATAATATAAATATACTCAAATTCAACGTGCTCTAACTGGAAGGTGAGTTAGCGCTATAAAATAACTGAACATTCAAAGTTGAACTAAGCGATAGAAGGACTCATAAATATATGGTAAATAAAACCATAACAAAATAAAATTAGAATTCGCTATCTCGCAGTGTTATTTTCTTCTTAAATGACTTATAAGAAGAAGTTGTCAAATAATATATTTTCAAAAACCTTTAAAAAAAATCACCATTTTTCGCTAGATTTGCCTCACAAGTGGCAAGGTTTGAATAGAATTGTAACGCAGTTCAAACTGTCATATGTTACAATACCAATGATATTAGGGGAGGAAGAGGTCTCAGAGTACCTGACCCTCCTAGGTCACAAAGACCTAAATTCCGATCAGGAGATCAGGCAATGATATTATGTTATTAAACAATAATGCAATAGAAATCAATAATAGCTAAGTATGGAAAAAAAATACACAAACACTATACACCTATATATTTATTTGTGTTAATTTTTGTATAAAGAGAGCTTCTTTAATTTTTCTACGATTTACATTATTTTCTCTGTCGTCCCCCGATGGGACAGCGGCAGGTCTAAGGATTTATAGCGCTAAAATCAGGAGTTCGATTTTTCTCAGTGTACACAGCAGGTAGCCCTGAGTGGTTTTGCTATGAGAAAACACACACATTTTCTTTTTCAACGGTTTCAACATTTCAAAAAATCAACAGAGTAGTTATGCCTCACAATCTTGTTGAAAGTTGTCAGTTAGTTTCTCTGATGTCAGAACTATCTTAGTCTTTACAATTCAACTTGATACACTGACTCTGATGTGTTATTGTCAACAGATTTTCTTCGCAAAAGCAGGCCTAATTTTTCGGCTGTTAAGAAAACAAAATTATACTGAAATCCACATTAGAATCATTAACAGCTGTTTATACTAGGTACGCCTAGCGAAATGTAGTGATCTTAAAACAGAAAATTTTAAACATACTTACTTGATTATTCGTAAATACCTAAATAATAATGTGTCATTTTGTATTTAACTTATCCATAATGTATTGTATTATGAACATACACCTGTGTCATATTCTATTTAACCTACCAGTCACTTGTCTTTAATATTGTAAACCGTTAATAAATGCCTAAATTTTTAATTTATATTATTAAGTTTGGCTTGGTTATTAAAAATCATTAACAAATGCCTTATATTAAGTTATATTATTAACCTTGGCTTGGTTATTATAAACTGTTAAGAAATCCTTATTTTTAAGTTACATTATTAAACTTGTAAGTGTAACCACTTTATTTGTTAACTTATTAACCTTGTCTTTGTTAATAAACCGTTTTCTCATATATATATATATATATATATATATA
>NW_013672873.1:0-1893 GCF_000517525.1 Limulus polyphemus
TACTTATCTACTCACACATTACATTATTATTATACGTATATAGTTTAATCTACGCATAGGAAGTTAATAAATAAATAAAACCTTAGATTGACTAAATACTGAATGTATATATATATATATTCAGTCATCACAAATACTGACCCCACACTCACATGCACTGAAATTGGATCACATGTGACAGATTGACATAGACGCTGTAAAGTAAGTGTAATACTAGTACAACTATACCATGAAACAACCAACACCTGAATTAGCATAAATTTGACGCAATTTGATGTCTTCTGAAATATAACTTAACAAAATTTTGGATTTTGTAAACACTAATCATATATTACATAAAAAATATATTTGGTAACATTACTTGCTATTAGAATTTTAAAAAAGATTCAAGTAAAACACAGAATAATTAGGTGTAAAAAGAGAAATAAAATAACTATTCTTTATCTCGTACTTATTTCAAGTAATAATAAAATAAATACAATTTAGACTTACCCTCAGACGTTGGCTAAGTAAAAAAAAAAACATGTATAGCGTTCGGCGTTTTCGAAAAAAATAAGGAGGTCCTTTTTTCTTAAAGACCTCTTTTATTGATAGTTTGCACCTTTTTTCATGATTGCTGCTTGTTTTCAAAGGGTCAACGTCAAACAAAGTCTTATTTGTTTCATTTTGTGATCAAAACGATACAGAATTTATGATAAATACAGAAAAGGGGCAAAATGAATTAACTGTGTTCATCTCATTTTTTATTTTTAAGTCTTATTTTTTTCTTTGTATGTTCGAAAGAAGATTATTCAAAAAGGAAAAAAATCGCCAAAAAAAATTGGAGAAGCGATTGGAAAAAAGGAAGCGGGAAGGAGACGCAAATATACTGGGTGAACGTGATACTTCCCCTACCCACTGTCATAACAAAGTAGACTCTTCCAAACGATGTCTTAAAAATACAAAACACATTAAGTAAACTCTTGTTAAAATATTTCAAAAGTAAACTTGTATTTGGTATAAAGAATAATCTAATTTTTATTTGGCTGAATTTATTAATTTTAAAGAGATATATAATTTGTTTCATTACTTTTAAATAAATAGTAGAATTCTGTAACCACACCACAATTACCGGATGAGAATGAAACGTTTATAATAAATGATTCCCAGTATACGATGTTACGAAGTTTTGTACTCGTGCGTCGTACGCTAAGCCTTAAAACAATTTTTGAAGTTCCGTTTAACATGGAACGATAATACAATAGCAAATAAAATAAGAAAGTGTGGTGCATGTAATGCTGTTCTTAATGTATTTCTTGTAATATATTTTAGCGTTATGTGCATTTCTAATATAGTTTTTAACGGACACTTTACAAAATGAAATTTGTTGTCTGAAATATTTAGTTAATAACTATGGGCAACAAGATAATCTGTTGCTTTAGTAACCAGTCAATAATTTTTTTATTCCATCCCCTCTTTTGGTTTACTAAAATCTAAGTTCATTGGTAGTTTTAA
Source organism: Limulus polyphemus (assembly GCF_000517525.1). Lineage (NCBI taxonomy): Eukaryota > Metazoa > Arthropoda > Merostomata > Xiphosura > Limulidae > Limulus > Limulus polyphemus. The sequence goes on from NW_013672873.1 coordinate 1,495, forward strand.
TTATCGTATTTACCCTATATCCACTGGCTTATATTAAAATTTAACATTTTATTTGAAGATTTTGATTTCATTTTAAGAGTCCATAATAAATCAATTAAATTTATAAATTGATTTTCAAAATATAATAACTAATCATTATGTAATCATACTGTTACGACATCGGGGTCACGTGACGCTAGTAATACGTCATTGACTTCTAGAAATATCCTGTTCCTTCATGAATGCTCTAGCGTTTACTAGATATGTGTTAGTCTTGTATATATAAGACCGTCACAACGTGACTGAACAATGTGTAATTGAACTGAGTATTGTTGAGTTGAGCACGTGAGACGTTCTTTGAGAATTATAGCATTTGTTATAGCGCGACTGTTGAATTAAGTGTATCGCAAAGTTATAGTT
>NW_013672873.1:2716-5252 GCF_000517525.1 Limulus polyphemus
GAATTTACGGAAAATTAACTAACGAACGGGGACGTAACAATACAAACAAACCTATTTAGTATGCTCCTATCTAATTTCATCATAAAATTTCGTTTTAAGCTGGTAATATTTCCAATGGTGTTTGTTTATTAGGCCTATATAAATAAACGTTGTTTCACAGTGCTCCCAAAATCTGTCATCTTTAAAGTTCTGCTGCCAAAATGACTACAACTCTTCACCTACGAATCGAAAATATCTTTTTCGGATTGTTGATGTCTAAAATAAGTGAAAAAGCAACTTATAAATGAATAAATAACGATGTTTTAAATCGGGAAAAATTCATTATTTTTACGACAGCGGAGGTCACGTGACACTAGTAACACGTGATATTCTCGAAGGTTCATGGATGCTCGAGCATTTACTAGATTTCGGTTTTCTTTTATATATAAGGAGGCCAAGACGTGACGGCAACAACGTAATGTGTAATTGACAGTTGACTCGAGCACGTAAGACGTTCGTTTTGAATTATAGCGTGTTATAGCGTGACTGTGAAAATTATGTATTTTGCAAAGTTGTATTCAGAAAGAATAAACCAGTTTTATTTAAGAAAGGACTTGTATCGCTAAAGTTTCTTCGGAAATAATTTTTACCGAAAATTAACTAACGACCAGAGGCATAACAAATTGGTGTCAGAAGTGGGATAGAAAAAAAGAAGAAGAAGAAGATGGAAACGAGAGGCGGAAAATCAAAACTACAGCTTAGCAGATTTGATGGCAGCAATACAAGAACAGTAAAAGAAACAAGACAAGAAATTACAGCAGTTCTTAGAAGAAAAAGAAAAGAAACAAGAAGACAGACAACAGCAGTTGCAAGAAAACCTGCAACAGTGGCAACTCGAACAACAAAATGAACAAGAAGAGAGATTATAACAGCTATTGGAGGAGAAAGAACATAAACAAGAAGAGAGACTACAGCAGTGGCAACTGGAACAAGAAAGGAAACAAGAAGTACAAATGGAAAACATTAGTAAATTTAAAAGCGAATTAGATACATTAAAGAATGATTTATTGTCTTTTACACTAGGAGGATACATTAACCATCGACCTAATCAGCCTCAGACAATGGGAAGCCCCTTCTAGACCCCCGCAGCTACTGGCAGAAATGAATGGATGGACAGAGGAGCAGAAAGCAGTATATCTGGCAACGAGCTTGAAGGGACAACCACTGGAAATACTTGGACAGTTCTCGGCAGATGACACGCACAAGTATAGAGTATGGGTAGCGGCTCTAGAGGTCAGGTATGGAATCCAAAATCAGTCAGAAGTTTACAGGGCTAGGTTTAGGACGACAGTCCATGCTAAAGGCCTGCAAGAGCTGGCACAGGACTTGGAAAGTAAGGCACACAAGGCCTACCCAACTGCACCACTCGATCTCCTCAAGTTGTTGCTGAGGGATCAGTTTGTAGATGCATTGGACAGTCCACAACTGAAAATACAAGTGAAGCAAGCACACCCCTCTACTATGCAGGATGCAATGACCAGATCTCTTGAATTCGAATCTTACGTTAAGTCCAGCACAGAGGTACCAAGGTTGGTACAGTCATCAGGATTCAAGGTCAGAAGAGGTCAGCTTTCAGAGAAGTTTGAAGGGCTTTGCTGGCACTGTAACAAACCTGGGCACAAGAGAGTTCAATGCCATGACAGGAAAGGCTGCTACCCAGAAAGGTTGTTGGAACTGTGGAGAGGAAGGGCTTATGAGAAGCCAGTGTAAGAAGAATATTACCAACAAGTCAGCCTCAAGAAGACCAGTAGTGGTTGGTGTTGAGGGACACTCACCAACCCCCATCATGAAAGTCCCAACAGCTAGGTGTAAAATGCCAAACACACACAGTGTCTATGTGACAGGAAAGCTAGATGGCCAAAGGTGCAACTTTGTCATAGACTCTGTGTCTCAGCAAACCCTTGTGAGCATCAAGGTGTTAGATCACGAAGGAGTACCAGAAGCCATAGAAAAGCTTTGTGATGTGACAGGACATTCTGCAGGGTTGTGGGAATCAGTGTGGATAACTATTGAGCTCATGGGCATTAAGGACAGACACAAAGTATACTTAGCTGACATTGAAGATCAATGCATATTACGGTTGGACTACTTACTACCGAGGAAGTTTCTAATTAATTTTGGTAAAATGATGTTTGCGAACAACAAAGGCAAAGTTCTGGTAACTGTTAAAAGAAAGGTTGAACTAATTAGGTGTCATCAAACTGAAGTCAAAGTGACTGAAGGAGTTGATGATGGTGAAATGGGACCAGGTATAGATATTAAATCAGAGCATGAAGCCACTGGATACACTACAGCAAAGTTGATGTTTGATCGGGAACTTCGGTTGCCAGTGGATCTGTTAACAGGACTCCTACCTTATGAAGAGTTGCCTGAAAATGTGTCAGAGTTTGTGAAAGTGTTATCAGAAAGGATGGATAATATTCACCATCAAGTGTGTTCAAACTTGAAAACGTCTGCTGATTCGATGAAGTTAACTTATGATAAGAGATCTACTAAA
>NW_013672873.1:5951-11995 GCF_000517525.1 Limulus polyphemus
GTTATATCAGATGAACCCTATATGAAGCAGAAGCCAACGAGACGGAGACCAGTACGGAAGAAGATACGTCCCGTAAAATTAAGAGACTTTGTTGAATTGTAATTCTGTGATTGTAATTCTGTACATTTAATTAAGTTATTGTTAATTGTTATTGGTTTATTGTAAGTGGCTATTGTTCGGGACGAACAATACTAAGGAGGGGGCAGTGTTGCGTCAGCGGAGGTCACGTGACACTAGTAACACGTCATATTCTCGAAGGTTCGTGAATGCTCGAGCGTTTACGAACCTTTCCCTTTCGGTATTATTTTATATATAAGACAGCAACAATGTAATGTGTAATTGACAGTTGAGTCGAGCACGTGAGACGTACGTTGTGAATTATAGCGTTTGTTATAGCGCGACTGTGGAAATTAAATGTTTTGCAAAGTTGTATTCAGAAAGAATAAATCAGTTTTATTTGAGAAAGGACTTGTATCGCTAAAGTTTCTTCGGAAAAAAAAATTTGCGGAAAATTAACAAACGACCAGAGGCATAACATTAGGATAGTTTTTAAATATTTTGTCCTTATTAGTTTATATTGATCACATTGCTGAAGATAAAGATATAAGTTTGAAATCTCCTGTATAACTTGACTGAGCTAATCATTCATAGAATATGTTATTTTAACTTTGCCTTTTTTTAGGTTACTTTAGGACCACATGGTCGACAATGATTAACCAAAAATATCAAACTGTTTTACACTTAATAATGGAAATGTGTTACATTATTATATTACACAGTTAACTGATATAATACTGTCATTTTAAAAATGAAACATCACTGTAGCTAGTGAGTAGAAGTTAAGTATTGTTGTTACTTGTTAAAAAAAATATTTAATACATTAGCTGAATAGATTGTTTTGGTTTTGTAAGATAACATAATAACTGTGGAAAGTTTCATGTTATAAAATAGATGATTGTTATTCTAACTTTTCTATTGTTTAAATCCAGGCTACTTGAATAATATCATAAAATGCTATTTTTACTTTGCCTAATAAATAAAACCATTTATCATTCTTCATTTACGGTGATTGGTTATAAAACTTTTGTTTGTTTGTCATTAGACACAGAGCTGTACAACGTGACTGTTTGTGCTGTGCCCAAGATAGGTATCGAAACCCGATTTTTAGCGATAAAGCAACTACTAGAAAATCGACATGTGATTTACAGCCAGAAACCACGTTTGTTGATTCATTCAATGTTAAAAAGAACATATATAGTAAATCTATTGTGCTGGTGTAATTCAGACTAACAAATTAGGTTTATTTTTATAATTTAACTATTTCTAAGCTTTGTACATAATTTATCGAATACTAGTCGAGACCCTCAAAACATTTGCGGTAGTTTTCACGCTACTTTGCTTGCACCATCATTTTTAAACTACGCTTTCTTGCAGGCATCACGTGTTAGATCGATAAATCCTTTTACACAAAGAAACTCACGTAGACATGGGCGTCCGCAGGGGGAACTTGCACCCATGGTAAATTAGAATCATAATTATTTCTTTATTCATTCAGCATATGTTTATGAATTTGGTATTCGCTTCATAATTTCACACTACTTTACACCCCTTCCACCCGGAAAAATTTCTACGAACACCCATGCACGTAGATGTAACTTATTTGATAAAACTACGCGTAGGCAAGTTTAGTTTTTTTTATTTATAAAGTGTTTCACACATATAATACTTAACCTACATGTAATTTCCATAAAAAATTGACATTACACTAAATACAATTGCTGTGTCCTTTCTCGACTTATTTAGATCTAAAATTTTTATTTAGTTTACTTTGCAATAATTTAGCTTCGGTCCGTTTCATAGACTGCTATAAACACGTTTTTGCTACTTTTTTTTCTTAAGTACGGGTTTTTCTTCGTTATTGTGAGTTGTTATTTTTTTTTTTCAACTCGTAAAACAGTGTCATACTCTGAACGCCCATAACTGTTTCATATACTCTGTAGACTATTATAAATACCATTACTATACTTTATTGTTTACTTTACCAGTGGTCACGTGATGACAACGAGATTGTACCATCGTACCATACCCCTTGCATTAAAATGTTTGACTTAGCAAAGAACAGGTAAGGTGATTCTGAATAGAAATGCCAATATGCAATCTGAACACCTCGGACAAAGGCTATTCTAAGGGTATGAGATTTGTAGTTTTCAACTAGAAACTTTCGAGAAAAGTTCCGTACAGAAAAACAAACTATTTATATAGATTTAATTTTGAGATTGGTATAATATTAATAAAGAAGTCGGTATACATAATTTTCCTGTAGCATTTTGTAGATAGAATGAGAAGAAATAATGGTCAATCGTTATTTCAGGGTCTGTCTAATGTTGGTGAACATGTGTCCAACTGTTGTTGGTGAACATGTGTTCAACTGAAGCTTTGTGGATTGAACATCACAGATACTTGAGGCCAACACCTTGTTGCTATACGAAAGTTAGTTAATTGATCATTCGTATTGTAACAAGCAGCATGTATGCTACACACAGAATAGTAATTTTATTTTCATGTTGAGTTTAAGATTTATTGTCTGTGACATTTAATGTTACATTGTAACTAAACTCATGGTCTATCACAGGCTAAGTTGACTTATTGTTTACAACCCAGAGTTTTAATATCAAAAGCTGTGTTTCTTCAACAGAGGAAATCTCATTTCTAATGAAACAATATACTAACTATTGTTGACCTTTGATGTACAACAAGAAGGAATACTTCCTGTCAACCAGTTCCCGACTTTGGGAAGTCTGTTAGAATGTTTATCACCTGATGGGAAAACTTGAGTGTTTGGATCGTGGAGCTGATGTAAACTGAAGATAGTTCCTGGCTCAAACTCAACCATCTAGAGATCCTGTTGTCACAGCTGCTACCTGAGCCCACTGGGTTAAGGACTTATAAACTTGTCTCTCCAGCCAAGAAAATGTACCCTTGGCCTAGGTACCATTAACCCAACCATCTGGAGATCCTGTTGTCACAACTGCTACCTGAGCCCACTGGGTTAAGGACTTATAAACTTGTCTGTTAAATATTTATTTTGATTTTATATCGAAGTTCTACATAAGTAATTTGAGTTTTTGTCTCATTTTATTTAGACTTGTGATAATTTTGAGTTCATAATTGTTTTCCTGTTTTGTTATGTTTATCTTCTTTCATGCATTTCAAATTGTAGCCTCCTATTCCAAATCAAAGTTTTTGTTGTGTTTCTGTTTTATTCATCTTGTGACATTTGTATGTAGCTGGAATCTGTTTTTTTTATCTTTCCCTTCTAACAATGATTACCATGAGCTGTATGTATAAATTTATTTCGGTTTACTAATATGTTTATTTTGAGCATGTTATGTACAAATTTCAGGTTACTCTATTTATATTTTAATTACTGTTTCTTTGAGTTTGATTACTTTATATTGTGTTTTACTCCACTTATGTTCTATTTTGTTTAGTAGTGCTATATCCAATTTAATTAAACGTATTTCTACTCTAGTGAAAGAGTCCACATCTTTTGATACAATATTCCCAACAAGATGACCCATCGTGGTTCTGGAGTAGGGCTCGGAGCATTTAATACTAAAAACTGGATTTCAGTACTCACAGTGTACCAGTGCAGCACAGACTGACCAGTGTGTAACTTTGTCTTTAAATGGAAACAAACACTGAATCATTTAATGGTATTCTTTAAGTTATATAATGTAACATAATGTTAACCACTAACTGTACTTATATAAACATGTAGTTAAAATTATCAAATGTTTTTGAAAAAAAAATACAGTTCAAAAAACAACTTTAATATATGTTTCGCCTAGTAAACTGGAGTTGAACTGAGAATTAACTTAATCGTGATTGGATGCAAAAAAAAACAATAAGTTTGTTGTTGACATTTCTGGGTAGTATATTCATTTACAAGAAGAAGCTAAAACATTTAATTTTACTTATTTCCTGTGACCTTTTTACTATCATTATAGTTTTTAGCATGTTCCAAAATGGTGTGAAACACCGAGTTTTTGAATTAGATAAAACTTTGCTATTCTGTAACTACAGACTATAGAAGTAGGATTTTCTTATAGCAATTAGAATCAGGTAGACTTCTCACATGAAATATATTTTTTTTTGTCTCTAACATAATTTTTAAACTTTATGTAAACTGTGTTGCTAAATATTTGTCTTTCTTGACAAGTTTATAGTGCATGCTATAAAGTATTGATTGTCTGCCTTTCCGAGTCGTTCATTTCGTGTGTGAACAAACCGTCAAGGTGCCAGTATTATATTTATTTTCTATGATATAACTGTAATATACAACTTAACCACAGTCAGTTTAATTTTGTTTCTTGTAGGTATTTAGTTTCATAGCAAATTGAGACAAGATCTTAATGTGTTCCTCGGGTTTCGATAAATTTACCAGGATGACAAGCCTATATTGTAGTACAATTCTGACCTCATGCAAATATCAGCTTTTGTGTACAGTACACTATTTGATAGTTTGTAGATCTTATTAGAAGTTAACTGACACTGTACTGGTTATTCTCCACCTGATTATCATGAAGCACTGAAACACGTTATTAATATGTTTTGTCCCCCGGTGGGACAGCGGTAAGTCTTCGGAATTACAATGTTAAAATCAGGGGTTTGATTCCCCTCTGTGGACACAGCAGATAGCCCGATGTGGCTTTGCGGTAAGAAAACATACATGTATGTTTTTTCGAGAAATATTTCTATAATGTAATCTCTATCAAAAAAAAAAAGGTGTCTCATTAGAAATAAATTTAAAAACAATATGAAACTTGTTATGTATATACAAGAAATTAATTTATGAGAAAATACTGAAAACCTTATAATTTAAGTTTATTATACATAAGTTAATTAGGCAAAGAATATATTAAATTAAATATAAATCGATATTCTCCATAGTTAAATTTTATTTTTAGTTAATCATAAAATATGGCCCCCACACTCACATGCACTGAAATTGGATCACCTGTGACAGATGTAAAGCAGATTGACCTGTATGAGATAAATTAGGTTTAATACAACTATACCATGACAGAATAGATAGTTTCAATGATTGGACCTGTTACACCTAGGACTGAATTAATACAAATTTGGTGTGTTCTGAAGTATAAATTTAAAACAAATTTTAAATGTTGTAAGTGCTAAACACTGTATAAACTACAGCAAAAAGATATGTGTTAACATTACTTACTGTTAAAATAAAAGAATGATTCAAGTAAGACACAGAGGAACAAGGTGTAAAAAGAGAAGACAAAAGAATTATTATTTATCCTATACTTAAAGTTATAATAAAAAAATTCACTTTAGATCTACCCTCAGACATTGTTTATGTATTGTTATATTAAGTGAATAATGCATTCTTCATTGTGTTAGTTATAGAGTCATTAATTTTGGAATATGTCATGAAAGGCTTGTGGTGATTTCCTACTTATCAGTGAAGGAGCTTGTAACAGGTGTTATTGAAGAAATAAGTTATTTTGTCATCATTATGTAAAGTGGACTCTGTGTTATTTTTACCAAATAATCCAAAGTAACGTACCCAATGATAGAATGCATTATTCAGTTAATATAACAGTACATAACCAATGTCTGAGGGTAGATCTAAAGTGAATTTATTATAACTTTAAGTATAGGAGAAAGGATATTTCTTTTGACTTCCTTTTTTTTAAACCTTCTTTCTTCGTGTTGTACTTGAGACATTAAGCATTATTTTATTTTAATAGTTAGTAGTATGACATGTAATACCACGTATCATTTTCTTATAGTATTTATTTAGTATTCACAAATATGTTTTGAATTTGTTCAAAGTCATATATACTAATTCAATCTTAGGTGTTTCAGATGCAGTCATGGAAACTATGAACTTAGAATAAAACCAAAAATTATCTTTGCAATCAGTATAGCTAATTAAACATATTGTTGCGTCAGCGAGGTCACGTGACTAGTGTCACGCCCCCTGTTTTCTGGAAATATCTTGTACCTTCGTGAAT
>NW_013672873.1:12362-15833 GCF_000517525.1 Limulus polyphemus
CTTGTTTCGCTAAAGTTTCGTCGGAACGAAGTTACGGAAAGTTAATTAACAAACGGAGACGTAACAATATGTTTCTAATACTTATACTTACAGAGTAAAATGCACTATTTCGTCAGTTGGTTCCTAATACCAATATCTCAAAAGGGTCAGCCATCATAGAAGGTTTATGTTAAGCCTAAATACATATTTTAATTTCACAAGCAAAAGTATAATATTAATATTATTACTAGTCTCAAAGTTGGTTCCTCGTTATCGAATAATTATTATTCCAGGCAATATATTTCTCATTATCAGTTTATAAATCTTCAACATACATATATTTTTAGTTATATTATGTTCCATTTGTTCGGAACTTCAAAAATTTTTTGAAAGATAAGCTCTTATTTTAATTTACCGACTTTAGATGTACGATAGAGAAAAGACGTTAAACTGAAAATATCCCGTTTTTTGTTATTAAGCTTTTCTTCTCAAGTGATGATTATGGTGTTTTTCACGTAACCTGATGCTTATATAAACTAATTCAAGTGAATTCAAAATTTTCTTTTTCTTGATATATGAATATATCAATTTAACGTTATTCTTATATCAGAAATAAGTTTACTTTTCGAATAATTTACGGTGGGCCTTTAATGTGTTATTTATTTTAATAACTCGTGTGGAAGAGTCTACTATTGCTTTGATCATGGGTAGATCACGTTTCCCAGTAATAACGCTCACTGGATGTAGGATATAAATGGTTAAGTTTTTTGTTTTGTTTTTCATATTAATTTTAAACTTAATATTCTAGGTGGTGTGAAAAATTAAACTAATTAACTATTCACATTCTACATATTTGCTTGGTCTTTAAAGTCCGTCTTTGTAACAATTAGAGCATTTATTTAAATTATAAAGCCGTAGACCTCCTTACATGAATGTTTGTCAATTTAATCAGCTAAATATTATGAATGGATAAAAATAAGTATAATACCCAAACCTAAATTTAGGCTTAAGCCACTAACATGACGTATGGTTAAACAAAAAGCTACATAATGGGCTAGCTGCGCTCTGACTACTGTAGGGAATCGAATCCCGGGTTTTGGTACATTAAACAGTACAGATATATTCACAGTATTTTAGTGACTAGGGTGGGGCTGTTCATTGAGATAGAAACACATTAATTTATAACATCGAGAAATACAATGTTAATTATGACAGATACAGATACTTACAGAGAAAAAAAATTAAAGGAATCCTTCGCTAGCAAAATAAATGTCTTTTTTATGACCTACACTCAAAATACATACTATAATCAATTAACTATCGAGCATGGGAAAAGAAAAAAAATCCATCTCCACACATAGATTAGAAGCAAACATTCAAAACTGCCACATATTTTGTGAACTGTGGGACGCCATTGTTCTAGAAGGGTGAAAGCCAATCAGCTGTCAGAACTTGAAAATGACGTCACCTGTGCTTAGCTGTGATAACAAAATAATCATAGCTCAGCAGATATACATGTCTGTTATTTGTGTCACTTTAATAATTAAAATGGATAATATTGTGAAACTACAAAGGTACAGTTTCGATCCAGAGCTTACAGATAAAGAACTCTCTATTCTGACCGACAATATTGAGATCCGAACAGAGAAGGACAGCATCCTTGAATTGGATCATATAACATCAGGCCATCTAGGAAAGACTGGCTGGTGTACTTGCGAAGAATATTGAGTCTTTTTGTTGTAAAGAGTGTCCAAATGTCAGAGAAGTACTTGCAGAGCTGGATCATGATGGGCGTATCACATTACATGAATGATTCAGTACCCTCTATTTGGATCGTGATGTTTTGCGACTGCCAGTACTTACGATACATAATTCATTGAGAAAAGGCCTGATCCAACCTCAAACAGGTGAAATTGATTTTATAATTGTTTATAACAACAACAACATTAGTAATAATAATAATGATGAGCAAATATTGGTTTCAGATCTGTACGTTTAGCTGCTTATAAATATTACATACATGGTAAATTAGGGAAAAGAAACAGAATACCATGTTTTAAATTATTTACATTTATTGATTTATTTTATTTACAAGTGTTCAGTGTTTTTGTATGAATATTTTCTCACAACTCACTCCTGTCTTTTGACGTTTTCTTCTTCTATTCTCTGTACTTTTCTTTCCTTATCGCGGTTGTTTGTGGGAAGAAGAAAAATAGATGGAAATGCCTCAAGAGACAAAAATATCATGTTATTTGTTTAAAAATGTGGTGCAATCTCATATTTGGGATCAACGAGCAACGTTCTTCAAAATGTTCTTGACATATTCCTGCCGTTTTAGCTGGGAGGTGTACAAAACTAAGCTTTACAAACCACAGCTTGATATTTTTTTGGATTATCCCAAAGTAAGCTAAACATAATCCTGGGGATCTTTTCTCAGTTTTGTTACAACCAGGAGCACAACAAGTAGGGATTTTGACAAAACTTAACTCAAATACATACAATGAAACTGAGCTGCTAGAAAACAAAACAACTGATCCATCTATCAGTTTCTTTAAGCACCCGTGACGTCACTGTATTTGAGAAATGAACCTCCAGGTCGCTCGCTTCAGGATTTTTTGCTTTATGTGGCAGAGGGTTTGGTAGCGGGTCTTTTCAAAAATGTCTTTGTGTCAAAAGAGATTTATTACTTACAAAAAAAAAAATTCAATGCATATATACAAGGGGATAATAAGTTATATATTATACATGTTATTCAGGAGTAAAGTGCTCCTTTAACTTGACTGCCAACAATTTTTGACTTGGCAAATATAAACATTCAATAAAAAGTAGTTGTATCTGACGTTTTTAACGGCAAAACAAGTTTATAATTTTCATCGCATTATAGATATAAGGCACAATTTTCAAACAATCTTTATGAATTTAATCAAGACAAAAACACGGTATGTATACTTTTTTTCTGGAGTTCGGATGGTGTTTCACTGGACTCGTGCAATGATCAACTGGTTTAAATCTAATGTTTATTAGTTAATGAGGAACGTAGCTCTACCCAAATGACTGTTCATTCTCATTCTGTATAGGAGAGGACACAAACTCAAATTACCACCTGCTCTACCACTGAAGAAAACTTCTGTCTGCATTCATGTACAACGTGTAGTGTTATAGCACCACCTCCCATTGACAGAACCAGTATTATAACCACCTGTTCGGTTTGTTTATGATTTGGGATAGTTAATTAGATGGTAATTCTGATTTCAGCGGGTCTTTTTGACATTGAGCAAGTGGAAAAGCTGAGAGAGGAAGAGGAACTCGCATGCTCGTAGTGGCACGTGGAAGGTCGGCCAGAGCACGTGAGGTACAAGTAGTTTACATATATATACAGTATGGAACAAAGAGGTCACATGACCGGATAGTGGTGCACTACTTAGAAGATATATCTTGGCACCCCAGGGTGTTAGTTTAGAGTAGGGTTGTTTTGTTCAATTAAGATGGATT
>NW_013672873.1:16620-21944 GCF_000517525.1 Limulus polyphemus
CATCTCCCCTGTGTTGAAGTTTACAGCATTGTGCTCTCTTGTGCTCAGGTTTGTTACAGTGCCAGCAAAGTCCTTCCAACTTCTCTGAAAGCTGACCTTTTCTGGCCTTAAATCCAGATGACTGTACCAACCTTGGTACCTCTGTGCAGGACTTAACGTGGGATTCAAATTCGAGAGCTCTGGCCATTGCATCCTGCATGGTAGAGGGGTGTGCTTGCTTCACTTGTATCTCAAGTTGTGGACTGTCCAAGGATTCTACGAACTGATCCCTCAGCAACAACTTGAGGAGATCGGGTTGGGTAGGCGTTGTGTGTCATGCTTTCCAAGTCCTGTGCCAGCTCTTGCAGGCTCTCCTCTTTAGCACGGACTCTCGTCTTGAACCTAGCTCTGTAAACTTCTGACTGATTTTGGGTTCCGTACCTGAGTTCTAGAGCCACTACCAGTGCTCTATAGTTGTGCCTATCATTTGCTGACAACTGTCCAAGTATTTCCAGTGGTTGTCCCTTCAAGCTCGTTGCCAGATATACTGCTTTCTGCTTCTCTGTCCATCCATTCATCTCTGCCATTAGCTCAAATTGTGCTCTATATGCTTACACGGTGCTTTCCAATCGTATTCCTGTGGCTTCCTTCGTACTGGATCACTCCTATTACTGACATTCATATCTGGGAATTGACTTCTAACGGGACTGAATATGTTTGCATTAGGGTTTAGCTGTGGGGTCTGGAAGGGGCTTGCCATTGTCTGGGGCTGATTAAGTCGATGGTTAATGTGTTCTCCTTGTGTAAAAGACAATAGATCATCCTTTAATGTATCTAATTCGCTTTTAAATTTACTAATGTTTTCCATTTGTACTTCTTGCCACTGTTGTAGTCTCTCTTCTTGTTTATTTTCTTTCTCCTCCAATAGCTGTTGTAATCTCTCTTCTTGTCTATTTTGCTGCTCGAGCTGCCACTGTTGCAGGTTTTCTTGCCACTGCTGTTGTCTCTCTTCTTGTTTCTTTTCTTTTCTCTCCAACAACTGCTGTAATCTCTCTTGTTTATTTTGTTGTTCGAGCTGCCACTGTTGCAGGTTTTCTTGTCACTGTTGTTGTCTCTCTTCTTGTTTCTTTTCTTGTTCTTCTTGTTTCATTTCTTTTTCCTCCAACCACTGCTGTAATTTCTCTTCTCGTTCTTCTTGTTTCTTTTCTTTTTCCTCCAACAACTGCTTTAATCTCTCTTCTTGTTTAATTTCTCTTTCTTCTTGTTTCTTTTCTTGTTTATTTTCTCGTTCTTCTTGTTTCTTTTGCTGCTCTTGTATTGCTGCCATCAAGTCTGCTAAGCTGTAGTTTGATTTTCCGCCTCACGTTTCCATTTTTTTATCCCATTTCTGACACCAATTTGTTATGTCTCCGTTCGTTTGTTAATTTTCCATAAATTCGTTCCGACGAAACTTTACCCATAGAAGTCCTTTCTTAAATAAAACTGGTTTATTCTTTCTAAATATAACTTTGTGATACACTTAATTTCAACAGTCGCACTATAACAAACGTCTCACGTGCTCGACTCAACAATACTCCATTCAATTACATACATTGTTCCGTCACATTGTGATCGTCGTATATATACCAGGCTACCTCCAATCTAGTAGTCTCCCGACAATTCACGAAGGTTAGAGAAAGACGTGGCGTGATACTAGTCACGTGACTTCCGCTGTCGTAACAATATTTAAAAATTTATCTTTAATAAAAATTTTCTACATCTGATTTGTGTCTATAAATAATTTAGATGTGCACTTCATAACAGATAATTCTTGTTGCATCCCTTTAAAACTTGCTTTTTTCAAATTTGTAACCAAAATATCGTTATTCCTTATCTGAGTTATCTCCATATGCAGTAAAACATTGAACCTAATAGAGGAATGATCATTTGCACCCAGATGTTCCCCAATTTCCACCCTCTTGATCATTTCGATATTTGAATTTAACAATAAATCATAAATAGCATTGTTTCTGGTTGGTTCCTTGACTGATTCCTTGACTTAACCTCATAGTAAAAGGTTTCTCACAAATTTAATCAGTATCATTTGGTGGTCTGTAACAAATTCCCACTAAAAGCCTTTTACTATTTTATCCACTAATAGAAACCCAAATGGATTCAGTCTTCTTGCTATTACCTTTTATATCTTCAACTTCAACGGGATCTAGCTAACATTTTACATATAAAGCCATTCCTCTTCCCCTCTTCAAAACTCTACCCCTATTAAAGAGCCTGTAACCCTGTATTTCAAAAAAAATTATTTCATAAAAATCATCTATGTTTAATCATGTTTCAGTTATTCCCATTATATCAAAATCCTCCATTCCTACCAGTGTTCTAAAGTTACTGTTTTATTTTTTATACTTTTAGCATCACAATAGTAACAATTAAGCGAAGTAGTTATAAGGATATGTACTCATTTCTTATGCTAAATTTTCTCTGCCTCTTATTCATTTTGCATTTAGTTTTTCCTGGACCTCACCACTGTCTAGTTCTAGTTTAAACTTCCCTTACAGCTGAGTTAAGAGCTTTCGCAAATACGCCAACCCCCATCCATTACAAAAAAGTCCCTTCTTTCACTAAACTAATCCCACAAGTCCTACCAGCCAATCTGCTCAACTTTACATAATAAACTAAGCCTGGCATTTAACCATAGTGCCCTACTTATAATTTCATCCCCACGGTTAATTCTGGGCAGTATTCTTAACAAAATAAAGTTATGGACTTTTTCTTGAAATGCCTTTATCAATCTCTTGTACTTATTAATTAGCTGCTCTGACTTACCTTTCCCTACATCATTAGCCCTTCCATGCACCACAAAAACTAAATCTCTACTAAAATTCTTCATTATATCTCCTACTCTGTCAGTTATATCCTCCACCTGTGCTCCTGGGTAGCATAATCTGATTCTTTTATCCCTTTTTACCCCACAGACCATCTTAACCACATGCCTTGTCAAGGAATCACCTATAATTATAACCTCCTTATCATCCACTTCCTTCACTGACCCTTTCCTTTTCTCCATTAGTTCCTTGTCTGCAGAATTCAAAGGCTGAAATCTGTTGCTCAGTAGAATATGCTCATTACAATTAATTTCACCACCTTTAACTCTGATAGTGCTATTTCTAACTTCCTGAAAGCCATTGTTAGCTGATATATTCCTTGCATGTAAAAGCTTAAGCTCCTCTTGAAAACCTGCTGCCATTTCCCAGTCTACACTTTTCTTTATCTATTGCCTCTACTTTAATTATGATAGCCTCCATGTCCAAACTACAAACACTACACAAAAACTGCATATCTTTGTTACTACAATACTAGCTTCCTTAAAAGTACATGCCAGTCCCGAGTTCCCAAATAAAACCCTCTCATTACACCTAACAAACAGTTAAAAATAAACTTAATTAATTTTGTGTGAAGACCAAGTCGTGATAAAAAAATAATTTCCTTAAACGTTAGGCTTAACAGTAACAGCTGACAGTAGGCTACTGATATTTGGTATTGAAGTTTTAGTGTGTTTGTTCAGGCTATAACTTAAGTATAAATACAATTGTTAAGACTAGTGTAGGACACACAATACCAACGTCATTTACAAAATAACATGCAATAACTGACCAGAATTCTACATAGGAAAAACAGGAAGAAAATTGGAAACCAGATTGACAGAACACAATAAAAAACCGTCCCATGTTTTTCACCATTGCAACTAAAAAAAACCATAGTATATCTATTAAAAACACAGTCATTTTAAACAAAGAACCCAACATAAACAAACGAAAAATCAAGGAATCCATCTTAATTGAACAAAACAACCCTACTCTAAATCAACACCCCGGGGGCCAAGATACCTCTTTTAAGTTTTGCAACAGTTTCTGGTCATGTGATCTCTTTGTTCAATACTGTATATATATATATCCGTGTTAGTGTAAATTACTTGTACCTGATGATGACAAAACCTTGTCCATTTGCTGTTATGTTAAACTTATATTAACGTTTTTCTTCATTACCCATTTAAGCCGTCTCCAACCATTATTAGTTATTGTCACTTCTAACTTCTATTGCTAATATAGTTATATTTCTAAGGTCTATATTTTCTAAATAATTTTTGTTTAGTAACAAATTTTATTTAGGGCCGGGTTTTTGAGAGAATTTGACGTTGACAGGAATATTGTGTTTATTGGCTAGTTTTGTCCAAGTGTGGATAATTCTTGAGCTGGTTTCAGGGACAAAAGGTAAACTGCAGTATAATGTTCTGTTGTTGGGTTTATTAGTATCAATTTTGTTCGTGAATTGAGTTTTATTGTGGGGAATGTTGGAGAGTTTTTCAACAATAGCTGGTGGAAATTTATTGGTGTGAATAAAGAAATGCTTTGTGTGGTTAATTTCTTCATTTATGTAGTCCGTTGAACAGAGACTTCTGGCTGTGTTTATGAGGTTTTTAAGTGTATTGATTTTTTGTGTGGTGTCATGAGCGAAATTCCAGGAGATGTAGAGGCCGGTGTATGTGTTCTTACGGTGAATTTTGGTTTTAAACTGTGTGTCCGATCTAATAATGATGAGGTTAAGAAAAAATAGCTGTTTATTGTTTTCGTGTTCTATGGTAAATTTGATGTTGGGATGAATGGAGTTGATGTGTTTAAAGAAAGCTAGTGTGTGTTCTGTAGAAGTGAAACCAGCAAAAGTGTCATCGACGTATCTGTGCCAGTATAGGAGGGATGAAGCGCATAATGTATGGCTTGTGTTTCGATCTGGGTCATAAATATATTGGCAAGAACGGGTGAAACTGGATTGCCCATACTTAAACCATCCATTTGAAGGAAATGTTCGTTGTTGAAAATTAAGTTTGTTTTAGTTGTTGTAGACAACTACTTTGTTTGCTGAGTTAAAAATAGTTTGGTGGTCTAGTTAATTTGTATTTATTTTTATCTGTAAGTCTCTGTCATTATTAACTTTATGTTTAGATTTGTTATATATATGTATGTATGTCTGTTTCGACGTACATGTATCTCACGAAGTAAAACTTTAGTATTTTATATGCAACACGTCAGTGAGTTAACCCTAATTCTATTTGGGTATTAGATTTCATTTTAATCATTTACTTTATTCTGCTTATATAGGAAAAAAAAAGATTTGATTTGTCTTGAAATTAAATGGAAGTTTTACAAAAACCAGTCTTTAAACTCCAAACGATAATGTTTCCTGTGAATAGTTATTTTTGTTTCATATCATCACCTAGGATATTATGTTTGTAATTAATCTCAAAACATAATATCTACTTATATCTTAAATTAAATTGTTTGTTTGTTTGTTTG
>NW_013672873.1:22913-40897 GCF_000517525.1 Limulus polyphemus
CTTCATTACCCACTCAAGCCGTCTCCAGCCATTATTAGTCTCAAAGTGGGTTCCTCGTCATCGAATTTATAATACATGATTTAAGAATATTATACATTCATAACATAATTTCTGATGAGAAATTTACGAATTGCGATTTCCTATTTTTGAAGAAAATCAACACACGTTATTGTATGAGCCACGATACAGTGGGGAAAATATATCATTTTCAAACGATTTAAACATTTTTTAGGTCTAATGAAAAATTATTTCTTACGAGGCCTATATACTTTGTTGCCTGAAATCATCAGGTAATGACGTTGGGCAACGAGATGATCTAGTGCTATTATAACCACTAACCAGTCAATAATTGTTTTATTCTGTTCTCTCTACTGTTTTTGTGTGTTGGTTATAGAGCACTTAGCGAGAAAATTTTACAAGTTAGTTGTACATCAGTTTGTAATTTCTCATGAACAGCCTGTAACAGTTGTTATTGAAGAAATAAATTACTTTGTAATCGTTATGTAAATTAGACTCTGTATTACTTTTAGTCTTAGCAAATAATCCAAATATAACAGTACATCACCAATGTCTGAAGGTAGATCTAAAGTGAATTTTTTTTATTATAACTTAAGTATAGGATAAATAATAATTCTTTTGTCTTCTCTTTTTACGCCTTGTTCCTCTGTGTCTTACTTGAATCATTCTTTTATTTAACAGTAAGTAATGAGTATTTACAAAGTTTAAAAGTTTGTTTAAAGCTATACAAATTCTGTCAAAATTGTAATAATTCAGCCCTAGGTGTTGTTTCGTGGTATAGTTGTATTAAACCTACTTTACCTCGTGCATGTCAATCTCCTTTACGTCTATCAAATGGGATCCAAACTCTGTCTATGTGAGTGTGGGGGCAGTTTTTTTATGATTATTGACTAAAAATGAAATATATATAAATATTTAATCTAATATATTCTTTGCGTATTAAGTTATGTAAAGATATTTATAATAAACTAAAATTAAAAGGTTTTCAGTGTTTTCTTGAGAAAAACATAGGAGTAACATGTTGTAGTGCTTCATGACAATTAGGTGAAATTATCAGGCTTATCCTGCGTCGAAAGTGACGTCATAGATCTGCGAGGTGGCGCCAGAAGTTATCATGACACTTGACGATGGAAGTTGTCTCCTGCCAGAAAGCACATTGTTAGGAGATGTTACATGCCATCATAGTTAGAGTGTTACTGAACAGAGAGTGTGATGCTAGGAGTCATAGTTCCAGAAGTGGCACCAGAGAGCGCTGCCGTCTAAAGGAAGGTGTGATATCATAGTTCTATACCAGATATTGTAGGCGGACGGTGTTGCTTTCACTCATGTAAACGTACATATGAAGTTTTATGATAAATCTGTATGTGATAGAGAAAAATGGATATCATTTTTGGATTCAGCATACAGGAATTACCGTAGAACAAGTAAACATTTCAAGACAATAAAACCATCACAGGCCTGTGTTATTGGTTATAATAACTGCCTCATACAAATAATGGGTAACATGTATGCTGTAATAGTTGACTTGTGAAAGTGAAACAGCAGGTGTCCTAGGGAAGATTGTCTTAACATTATCCTTAGTAATGACAACATCTTTGGACCATAAAAACACTGTAAAAAGTACGTAAGTGAAATGACATATTTTGTCAAGAACATAGTTATATGAATAAAGACAAACTAATGAAAGGGCATGTTATTTAATTAAGCGCTCTTTTCAGGACAATAATTAAAAAAAAAGTAAGCTTAAGTATAGAAACTAAAATATTGTTACGACAGCGGGGGTCACGTGACGAGTATTCTAGAAGATTCGCGATAAACGCTAGTGTGTTACGACAGCGGAAGTCAAGTGACGCTGGTAGCACATGTTGAGTGCCTAGAATATTCTAGAAGAGGCGGTATTATCGTATATAAGTGCGCTAGACAGAGAGAGAAGCAGGGAACCAAGGACAGCAGTTACGGTTGGTTGACAGGCGGAGATAGAGAAGGACAATTGAGTCAAGCGCGGTAGAAAGTGAGTGAATTGTTGTGAACTATAGTGTGTGTAACTGTGAAAATTAAGTGTATTGCAAAATTGTGTTGAGGAAGAATAAACAAGTTTTATTTAAGAAGGACTTGTACGGTAGAAAAAAATAACAAACAAACATACAGAGACGTAACAATATAATCAGTATGCTAAATCAAAATTGGCTGTGTATTTTCTTGTCCATTATCGTAAGAAACAACAAATTGAAATATTTAGTCTAGAACATAGTCATATGGATAAAGACAAGTTAGTGAAACATTAAGATTGTCGTAAGTCTGCATGTTAAATATGCGTCCTTTTGAGGATGATAAGTATATTCACCTATAAAAGGCCAGGAAATATAAAACATATGATTAAATTTAGAACAAAAGAATGAGTGAAATGTTTTATACATAAAACAACTGTATTGCTTTTAGATCATAATTAAATCGAACCATTAATTACAAGTTGAGACAATTGATCCACTTCATGGACGTCATCATTGCTGACGTCATGGTAGCCTAGCAACACACCCTCTGAACAACTTCTGATGTCATGTCTGCCTGTCATGGCGCAAGCATCTTCTGGGTCCACTTTGTGGAACGATTACGTCACACCTAACAATGTTCTCTCCCTCTTTTGTCAGTCCTAACAATCCTCTGGTGACACTCCTTGGGACTATGACGTTATCGTTTTTGATGATATCATCATCTCTGGTGTCTATGATGTCATGGTCTCTACCTCCTTCCCACCTGGGGTCGACACACTTGTTTTGCCTTCTGGCAGCGTGGCTGGCAACTGGCATCCTAACTATTGATGTATCTTAAGAAAGTAAATATAAAGGGATGTAACAGAAGGTAAAGATTAAATGTAGCCAGTACTCAAGAAAAAGCAGTTTAACAACATTTTATTTCAGATGTAGTAGCGTAGCTCTCTTGTTGCGGAATTATTTTAAATTATCTGGCGAAAATAAGTCAATATTTAGTCCTTGTAAGTTTTTCTCCTTTGACGTTTCTACAAGTTTGAACTTGTACATTGCCATAGAATTACAATTTAATTATAGCTAACTAACACACACACAAAAAAAAAATACTTGTACAAAGTATTCATGATAGCTAATACATAAACTGGTTCATTCTCGATATTGAAATCACACTCAATCTGACCTAACGAATTTTATCTTGCCAAATGTTTGGATTTAGAATTTTTAAGATTCAAATTCTTTTCTCTTTATCCCTTTTATAGCCTAATAGATGGAAAAAGATGCATTCACAGCAAAAATAAAATAAAGTAAACTTACCATGGGTGATAAATAGATATGCTAGAGCATGAAATAAGATGCCAAACGTCGAGCAAGCGAGATGCAAAAAATTATTACGAGACTTTTGTACTACTGAACCGAGAAAAATTCGTTAACCCCAGTGCATTGGGTTAGGGATCTATACATCCAATACCCATAATTTAGATCTGGAAGGAAAACAGAAAGAACCCCGAGAAAAACCCACTTTCACTATTCTGCCACAACCTAACGACGTTTTACGAAATATCGTATTGTTACGTCTCCGTTCGTTAATTAATTTTCCGTAAGTTCTTTCCGACGAAACTTTAGCGACACAAGTCCTTTCTTAAATAAAACTGGTTTATTCTTTCTGAATATAACTTTATGATACACTTAATTTCAACAGTCGCTCTATAACAAACGCTATAATTCTCAACGAACGTCAACAATATTCTGTCTGCATACATTCAATTACTCATTACACTGTTCCCCGTTACGTTGTGAACGTCTTATATATACAAGACTAACAAATGTCTAGTAAATGCTAGGGCATTCATGAAGGAACAAGATATTTCTAGAAAGACATGGCGTGATACTAGTCACGTGACCTCGCTGACGCAACAGTATTTACAATCCACGTTAAAACGCGATAGAACAAAAGTTGACATCAAAGCCCAGAACTTTCTAGGCCGACAACAATATAAATATAGCTTATAACAGAGACATGCTTAAAATCTTAAACACCAATGATTTGGGTTTTCATCAGTTTGTTTATGGACCAGTTGAATAATATAAAAAGTATATAAATTATCTGAAGTAAAGATTATTTTACTATCTTGCCTGTGCTCATCCAAAATTTGGATCATTTGAATAAAGTGCCTGAGACCTATAACGAAACAAAAATTATAACCTTGTATTGCGGTTTAAAATGACGATTCAACTATTTATTATTGAATTTTTATACTTATTAGTTGACCTGTAAATCTCAGCCATAATTATTTACTTTAGAGCAAGGCCACATCAAACTAGCTGCTGTATCTACAGCGGGAGCCGAACCTGTATTTTAACATTGTAAGTCCCCAAACTTACTGCTGTCCCATCGTGGAACCTGTCGTAATTAATTTACATTTAGATCTGTTACATGTGTATGCGTCTCTGTCTCAATGTAAAAGTATTTTATAATGAATATTGTTCAAATGTATACTTATTACATGTTGAGATACTTAAAAATACACTTTATGAAGACTTATAAACGTAATAAACTATCGTGAATAGCATATGTTATAATAAATCATACAGGAAAATATCACAAACCACAAGGGAAAAGATGGCATGTATACTTTGAGATAGTCTGTAAATTATTTGTGTGATCTCATTCAGTAAAATACTGAGATTGTATCTGTACTGTTTCGTGTATTAAAATCCGGGATTTGATTCCTTTCGATGGTCAGAGCGCATATACCCAATTATTCAGTTTTCACCAAAATTTAATCTACTGCGTATGCTTTGTGTTGTAATTCGCTAGACCCGATAGTGTAGTAGTTATAACAAATGCTTCTAAACTTCCACTTAACATAACCATACCTCATGTTAGTGGCTTAAACTTAAATTTATGTTTGAGTATTAAATGTATTTATATTATTCAACTGTCTTGTGATATATGTGACAAACATTGATAAAAGGAGATCTACGCTTTATATGTGAACTTAAAAAATTGCTCTAACTGTTACAATACCGGATTTTAATGACCAAACAGAAATGTTCGTGTGAATAGTTAATTTGTGCTAGAATATTACAGAATAAAATTGAAATGAATATAAAAAAAAACGTATCCACTTATTCAACGAGTATTCTTACTATAGTGGGGAAACGTGATACTTTATGGCATATAGTTTGACCTACCCTGGATAAAGTCATTAGTACTTTGCTCTGATATAAAAATAACGTCACAATTTATATATCTATCTATAAAGCTGAAAGAAAACTGAATTTATTAATGTAAATAAACTCCGACCTTTATCTCCAGAATATATTTTTATTCCTCAATATTTCGCTATTACAGCTTCGTCAGGAGTAAACAATCACCTACAAATTCTCAAATCAAGCTAAAACAAATTAGAATACAATCACCAGCTAAAGAATACCAAGTCACGTAACTTAAGGCACGTACCTACTTAATAATAATATTATCAAACTTTTTTAATTTAGATTGTTGAAACAATGCAAGCCAACAATAGTAGATGAACAATGAATGTAGATCGTCTGGTAAACAATTAAAATCATATGACTACTAAAATATTTCTTGATGTATACTATATGATCCTCATATTCATTAATATACTAACATTTATACAGGTGTGCTTACATATATATAATCTATTATCCTCATAATCAATCTATACATACTATTACGTCTCTGGTCGTTTGTTAATTACTCGTAAAAACTCTTTCCGAAGAACTTCAGCGACACAAGTCCTTTCTCAAATAAAACTAGTTTATTCTTTCTCAATTCTACTTTGCAATACACTTAATTTCCACAGTCACCTTAACTTACACATACGCTATAATTTACAACGAACGGTTCACGCACTTTACTTACTACCGCGCTTGACTCAATTGTCCGTCTGTATCTTCAATCTCTCTGTCTGCTATACAGTTATCGCCGTCGTTTCGTTTTTCCCGTCACAACTTCTAAACATACAGCAGA
Source organism: Limulus polyphemus (assembly GCF_000517525.1). NCBI lineage: Eukaryota > Metazoa > Arthropoda > Merostomata > Xiphosura > Limulidae > Limulus > Limulus polyphemus. Next base: position 28,920 of record NW_013672873.1, read on the forward strand.
TCTTTCATCCTCACCCACGGCTGCTTCCTTGACTATCATCACTTCTAGGCAGAAAAACCTTATCGCAAGCCTCACCCCCCCATACCTTTCCTAACTCGCCCCCATGCCCACGTTTCACAACACCGCCGCCAATCAGTACTCTACCGCCCATCCTAATACAAACGATCAAGCTACTCAAACCTCACCCACTCCTGAAACACAAGATATGTCTACTCAAACCACCACTACCAGGAGGAAAAAAGGTAGCCAGACCCAGCCACCACTTACCATCGACGCCTATCAACAGACCAACAACACGCCTCCCAGCCCCAAGCCACTTTCTACATCATCGACGTCTATCTCACCGAACGCCCTAGTTATCGACACCTCCCCCGATCTCTACCTACCCGACGAACCTTTCTCAGTCTTCCGCTCTCTCACCCACGACACCGAGAACCCCACGCCTTTACCACCTGCCCGGAACCAGAAACTATGCCAATTCAAATCCGTGATAAACTCCAGGAGATTCCACAACAATTTCAAAAATTAATCAACCCCTATCACCGGCCTTCACTTTGCCTTCCCTAATTACTTCTTCTCATTAATCGAGCACTGGTAACGGATCAGTCATTACCAGTGAAAGTGGGTTTTCTCGGGGTACTCCCGTTTCCTCCCACATTAAATTTACGGCATAGGATTTTTAGATTCCCGCCGCCCAGATGAACCACCTTGTCTGATATCGGCCGTTTAGTTTACTTTGCTCTTCACTTTTTATTGTCTACAGTTACTCTCTCTTTACCATTTAAAACTACATACCTCGTCTGCATTAATTTCCTATTTTCTCATGTTAAGCCCATATTCCTAGACCACGAGCGGGGTGAAGGAGGATTGTTTAATCTTCGAGCACCCCAGATTAATAATTATTTTTAAATCTAAATAACTGCCAAACTTTCATAATTGTGGAGGGCGAACCTGTTTTCTTGGACTGGGTGCGGTGGACTGCGTGGATCGTGGAATTTGTTGTAGTTTTCAGGGCTTGGAGTATTTCTTCTGGCGTAAAGGATAGATGAACTTTCTGGAGAAATATTGTGTTGAGACTGGCATTGCTTTTGGGGGGTTGGCAAGTGACGGGAGGATTTGAAGACCAGGGGTGGCGAAGGTAGTGGAAATCTTCGAGTGACTTAGGTTGGAGGATTTTATCGCCGTCACTTTATTTACTGGCTTATTTACTAAATAGAGGGCGTCTGGAGAACACCCGAGGCTTCACAAACGGACATGATCTTTCTAGAATCTCATGACGTGTTACTAGCGTCACGTGACTTCCGCTGTCGTAACAATACCTTGATATCAAACCATATACAAACTATTATGGAAGTATATAATTATCTATAATATAAATCAAACAACATTACTATACTAAAGGACAACCTTTATATTTATTAAGGTTTATATTTCTGTATTAAAATGGATTCCTTTACCTTGCGATCCAGAAAACTACGACCTTTAGTTAAGATCTTAACATCTGATAATACATTATACGTTTGTGGAATTCCATGTTCTTCTTTATAATTCTCTGCAATAGCATTCTTAGTATTAAGCTTTTGTACATGCTCTGATATTCTATCATGTAGGGGTCTACCTGTTTCACCTATATACGTGTTAGAGCATATGTCACAGGTGACTTGATATACAACGTTCTTAACATGGCACTGACCATACAGTTCGCATTTAAGTGATTTACATTTCTTGTTTACACACTGCGTTTCTTTCTTATACGCCGATCTTGTTATTAGAGATTTAAGGGAGATGCCTGGTTTTTGTACAACCTTAATAGGTAAACCTGATGTTTTAATTACCCTCTTACGTTTTGTAGTGATGTTATCTCTTATATAAGGTACTACCCACGTAACGCGACTTAAATGTGTGTGCTGTTTTACTTTGGTTAATATAAATCTATCTGCTTTGTTTTTGTCTATCAAAATCTTGTATAATGTTTAGGATATAGTCTTGTGGGTAAGCATTATTCCGTAAAAGAATCACTAGTTTTTCTCTTGCTTCGTTCACAGCGGTTACATTATTACATAACTTATCACTCCTATGTAGAAAACCAATAACTACACCTCTTTTAACTGCAGGAGTATGATGTGAGTAAGAATGAAGGCAAAGATCTTTAGTATATGGTTTGGTGAAAATACTAGTGGTAATGTTCTCATCCTTAACGTGAATGTTCGTATCTAAAAATGGTAAACTTCTACCCCGTGTTGAATATGCAAGAGTAAACTTTATAAAAGGATGAGCAGTATTTAGGAATTCATGGAAACCGAATATTTGCTGTAATAGCGAAATATTGAGGAATGAAATTATATTCTGGAGATAAAGGTCGGAGTTTATTTGCATTAATAAATATGTCTAGTAAAATACTTCAGTTTGCGTTAAAAAAACTTAAGAATAAAACTGAATTTACTTCAGTAGTTTTAAATAAGTAGCAGATTACTTGAAAAACACCATAATCATCAGTAGATAATAAAGGCCTAATAGTCAATAATTTTAACGAAGGCTTCGCATTTACCGTCTGTTTGCACTCGTACGTAGAAGTCGACTATTCTTAAGCTTAACCTTTAATAAAATATTTTGAAGTTTCAAATAGTATAGAACATAATTTAAATAAAAATATGTCGGTAACGAATAGGCGTAAATCACGCCTTCACCATTACAGCTTCAAAGCTAGGCTTTCACTGCTAGTGCTAACAACGTTGCCTATTGATCGGCGTTGTTAAGAAAAACAAGTGTCAAACAACACACAAAAGAACAACAAAAACGTATCTTTCCACCAATTCCCATCATTTAAAGATTTAAGAAGAAATTATTGTGGCTATTAGGGAGGTGAAGGTCCGTATTTTAATTCAAGGTAAGGTAGCGATAATTGTAGACTTGTGACTTAGCTATGATTTTGAATGTCTAAATAGGCCTAATACAAAATAAGAATCTATATTTAATTTGTAATTTATGTCACTTTGAAAATATTCAATACATTACATGCATAACTATTAGTATTACCACTGGTGAACATTTCAGTATTAAACTAGGCTTATCCCAGTCGCTTCGTTGACTATATTTATAATTTATATATATAAGATTATAATATAAAGGCGAAATGTGTGTTTGTTTGCACCCTAACTCCTCCGGGCCAATCTCAACCAAAATTTGTATGTAAAAACTATGAACTATGGGGAATATCCTAAGGGGGTCAAAATTGAACTTAACCCTATTTCTAATTTGTAAACCCTGTTGGTTAATTACTCCTATTACTATTAGTCCTAGCCAATTGAATCAATCTCAAACAATCTTGGCAGGTTGACATTTTAGACAATGTTGAATATTCTAAATGGATTCAAGATCAAAGTATGAAAGTTGCTAGATTGTTTCTCAAACAACAATACTTTTATCATAGTCAATGAGATGTAGGGTGTTCAAGGGTGGGATCACCTCAAAATCTTTATTTGTTGGTAGAAGGAAAGCAAACTCCAGATGTTGTTTATGACGAAGTTTGTTATAATTTTAAAATTGAGATTACGTTGACGTTCAAGTTATTACTTTTAAATATATGATTGATGTTAAACTTACATTTTTTAAAAATTAAGTTTAAACATTACCCGTCAGTTGACGGGTATTTCAGCTTGTTTATTATAAACGATGTTGATAGATCTAAGTGCTAAACTAGTATGTCAAGTGAGGTCTGACATTAGAACTATATCTGTATGAACAAATGGAACAACCATAGGCCTTGTTCACGATCTCAATGCCACCAGCTCAAAACGAGGCTAGACCTGCTGCAGTGCTACTGTATAGGCTGTCAGAAATACAAAGAAATCAAAACGAGAGTTGTTTGTTACTAAGCGCAAAGCTTCACAAAGGGCTATCTGTATTCTGCCCACCGCAGGTATAGAAACCCGGTTTATAGTGGTGTAAGTACGCAGACATATTGCTGTGCCACTGTGGGGGAGGGGGGCATTAAAACTAGAATATATAACATTAACCACAACATACCAGGATTAAACACACAGCTCTTGGGTGGAAACTAATTCCCCATCTTTCATTAACAAACTGGGACTAAAATTTTAGCTGTAGAACAGGATAATTCAATGCTTACCACCAATAAGCTTGTGGTCTCATAGACGACCTTCATCATATAACTTCGTTACTCATTCATTATAAATAAATTAAGTAATTCCAGCTGAACTTGCATCATAGATAGAATTAATTAATGTTTTCTTGATGTCTTGTTAGCTCTGAATTGTTCCTTTGAGCTGGTTGTACTCTGTCTGCTTGACTTGACAACAGCTGTTGATATATAACAGTCTCGGTTGTAACGGGCAGGTTTCCTACAATTATAACAGCTAATTTCTTCTGATATCGTTTTGGAACTCTTATTCCATGCAGGCCTTTGTCTACAGTTCCTCGCTAGTTCTTTCAGTTATTCTAGTCTATAGTTAGAAAGGGAGTTGATGTTCCAATACTGCTAGATCTGATATCTCTGTAGATTCCAGAGCTTCCTTTACGGATGATCTTCATATCCCCATATGTTATAGCGTCTATAATTTGGTGACATGCCATTACATAAGGAGTGTCTAGGTAGATAAATTGGCAAGTCTTTGAAAGTCTTCTGCTAGTTCAGCCAATCTTACCATAGCTTATTCTGGAACTCTGTGCTGGATAATTCTTTCTGATGCAAAACTAGGAACATATTGTGTAAGGCAGCCTCCGATGTTTGATAGCAGCTGTCATCTGGAAGGCTAATTACTGTTGTCAAAATTGTTCCTCTTAGGTGGGGAGCAAAATGTTTTTTGCTGTCGTTGTTGTTTACTGTTCCACTCATTTACTCTGGGAATAATTTCAAACTGAGTCTAGTATGACTCCTATGGTACTTCCAGTCATAGTCCATTGGTTTCTAGATTGAATGGCTTTGATTGGCTAGCTAACTACTGTATGGCTGAAGTAGTCCAGTAAGATTACTTAGTAACAGGTAATACAGCATTAGTGTTAATGGGTGTGGACCAAATATGTTCTCCAATTCCATATGTCCCAGTAGATGGTATATTTTTATAAGTTGGAACTGTTGAGCCAATGCATATAAGCATAAAAATGTGTGGCTGGTTTAATCTTTGCATTTAATAATTCATTTTCAAGATGTTTTATTCTGTCATTGATATTCTTTTCTACCTTGTTGATGTGTTTTTTTCAGTCCTGTTGCTGTAATCACTCTATAAATCTCCAATGGTTTCATTCAACTTCTTTTCAAGGATATTAATTTGAAATTTCGATTCTTCCTTAAGTATTATGTTTCTCTACAGAAACTCTTTTTTGATATTTCTGTAACTTACCTTTCGATCTTCCTTTAATTTTTTATAATTTTTTAAAATTATTCTTTAAATTTTCGTCGCTTTCTTCTTGATTTTTTATTAATTTCATCATTACAAATAACACTTGGATCTCACTACCTTCCCTCGTAATCGCCATCTTCAACAGTTGAAAGTTTTAAATATATTTTAGTTTCACTAAATAATCCCTCTTCTCACAATAATGTTGTAGTGTAAGTCCCTTGGTTCTTTTAAATTACCTGTTGAAATAAATTAACTTCCAGTCTTACCTGTACTAATCCAAATATGGGATCATTCCAATAAAGTGCCTGATGCCTATAATGAGACGGAAATTATAAACTTTTGTTGCCACTAAAAAAAGATGATACAACTACTTTTTTTTCCTCAGTCAAAAATAGTTTAGTGGTCCAGTTAATTTGTATTTATTTTTATCTTTAAGTCTCTGTCATTATTAAATTTATGTCTAGATCTGTTATATATGTATGTCTGTTTTGACGTACAAGTATTCAAGTATTTCACTAAGTAAAACTTTAGCATTTTATATGCAACAGAAGCAAACTTACCCGTCCCCAGTGACGGAAAAGGTTTAACTTAATTTATCAATTGAAATTATTTTATGGACCGTAAAAAGGTTAATTGCGTTGCACTCATGGTTTCACTCAGAGCCAAAGCTCTGAGCTACATATACCGCCCACCGCAAAAAGTAATTGTTGAACATTTCAATCAATAACATACTGTAAATCTACATTTTTATTCTTTATGTTACGTCACATTTTGAAATCTTAGTGATAGTGTGATTAATACCTAACATTTTAGTGTAGAATATAGTACTGTTTAATGTAATACAGAGAACAAAGGTAATAAAAATATAGTAAAATCCGGGGTTCGAAGTCTTGCGATGGTCGAAGCGAAGGTAGCGCATAATATAGCATTTCGCCAGTAGAACATCCCCAACGTCTAATTTGCTGCTTCTGTTTTGTGTTGTACTTGTCTATCTTGAGTAGTGTAGGAGTTGTAATAGTAGCTTGTAGTATTCCACCTAATATAAACCCAACTCACGTCACTTAGGTAACCTGATTTTTTTTATTACATTTATTTTATTTAGCTTACAGTAGGAGACAAAAGGTTTGATCTAGCTTGAAATTGAGTGGAAATGTTACAAAACCAGTTTTTAAACCCTAAACAATAAAGTTTCATGTAAATACTAATTTTTATTTCATACTATCACTTAGGGTATTATGTTTGTAATTAATATCAAGAACCATATATAACTTTATCCACTCACCATCATACCAAAGTAGACTCTTCCGAACGAAGTATTAAAATACAAAACACATTAAAATATAAATAATCCCTCGTTAAAATATTCGAAAAGTATACTTTTATTCAATATAAAAATAGCATCAATTAATTTGTTTGAATTTAGATGTATGAAAGATGTTTCGGAGTTTTATCAGTAGATTTAAATATACCGTAGGCTTTTTTAAACACACCACTGTCGTCTGTTGATAATGAAACCTTCATAATAAACCACTTCGGAAACGTTCGGTTTATACTACCGTATCACGTCAGCGACGCGTTAGCCTAAACAATTTTTGGAGTTCCTATTCAATGGAACGGTGTAAGAGAGAAAAATAAAATTATATTGTTGTTGAATATGAATTGAGTTTCGTAGTGTTAGAATTTTGTATATTTGGAACATATTTCTGATGAGAAATGTAAAAATAAGTTTTTTTTATTTTTGAAGAAAAACTGACCCGTTCTATGAGCCGCAGAGAAAAATACACGATTTTCATACGACTTAAACATTTTATTTATAATTATATATAATGAAATATTATTTCTTACAAGGCCTATAGATGATTTTGTTGCGTGAAATTATCAGTTAATGACGTTGGACAACGAGAGGATCTGTAGCTATCATAACCACTAATCAGTCAATAATTGTTTTATTCCAATTTCATTCCGTCTTCTGTTTCCGAGTGTTGGTTATCGAGCAAATTTTTCAAATAATCCAAAAGAACGAACCTAATGATAGAATGCGTTATTCGTTAATATAACAGTACATAACCAATGTCTGAGGGTAGATCTAAAGTGAATTTATTATAACTTAAGTATAGGATAAATAATAATTCTTTTGTCTTCTCTTTTTAGACCTTTTCCCTCTGTGTCTTACTTGAATCATTCTTTTATTTTAACAGTAAGTAATGAGTATTTACAAAGTTTAAAATTTTGTTTAAAGCTACACAAATTCTGTCAAAATTGTAATAATTCAGCCCTAGGTGTTGTTTCATAGTATAGTTGTATTAAGCCTACTTTACCTCGTGCATGTCAATCTCCTTTACGTCTATCAAATGTGATCCAATTTCTGTGCACGTGAGGGTGTGGGAAGTTTTTATGATGATTGACTAAAAATGAAATATATATAGATATTTAATTAACATATTCTTTACATATCAACTTGTGTATAATAACCTGAAATTAAAAGATTTTCAATATTTTCTCCTAAATCAATTTCTTGTACACGTGACAAGTGTTCATCGTATTTTTAAATTTATTTCTAATATGACACTACCTTTGATAAAGATTACAGAAATGTATTGAGAACAAGATATGATTGTTAATATCGTATTTCAGTGATTCATGATAATCAGGTGGAGAATAGCCAGTAGAGTGTCAGTTTCACATGATATTCTCCTGATTTATAATTTACAAGTTTAAAAATTATGTAACGGACAATACTAAAAGTAAATAAGTTATTTCATGTAGAATTCAACCTGCTGTTGATTTATATGAGAAAATCCTACTTTTATAGTTTGTTTTAACAGAACAGAAAAGTCTTATCAATGATAGTAACAACTTCAATAGAGATAAATAAAATTAAGTGTTTTAGTTCATGTAAGTGTCTTCATGTAGATAAATACACTATCCAAAACTGTCAACTTATTGCATATAATATATACTATTATCATATAAGGTACAGAACAAGAAATCAAAGCTGTGTTACCAGTAAATAGTAAAAAGGAAGAAACAGCAATAACAATCATTTCATATGTAACAGTAGCAAGAACACATACCCTGTTTCTATGGTAGATTAAACATTATTCATTTTTTGCATCCAACCAGGCTTAAGTTATTCTAAGTTCAACTTGAATATTCCAATTAAAGCTGCTTGTTCAAAAACATTTTATTGTCTGATAATTTTAACTAAATGTTTATATAAGTATAGTTAGTGATTAACATTATGTTACAGAAACTGTCTGTCATATTATATAACTTCAATGTAAATTTTACAGATGTAGAGAACACTAAAAAAATAATTCAATATTGGTTGGTTTGTTATTAAGTACACAGTTACACATTGCTCTATCTATGCTGTACTGGTACACTGTAAGTACTGAAACATAGTTTTTAGTATTAAAGACTTGAGCATTTTTCATTATCAACCATTACAAATACAACAACTTGAATAACTTCACCTACTGTATCATCCTGCTCTAGTATAATCACTTGATTGAACCACATGTTGATTTATCACAAGGTGATGATACAAGATTGTAGAATGAAACAGTAATAGAGATAGCATTTTTTTTCAGTGTAATTTAAAGCTATTCTAACTGATCCTTGTCCAAGTAATCGTATACCATTTATAACATGTGTATTTTAGTTCTGAACAAACCCTCATCCTTTCAAAATTTCAACGTTCTATTTTCAACATGTTGAATGTTTGCAAATGTTCGAAGTGCCTTTTCAATCAAAAACTTACTCGCTAATTGAAGAGGAGCACCTTTTTTACGAATTCTACTATCTTCCTGTTTCAAAAGTAAATGCAGAATGAGCACATAAAGGTCCTCAGTGCTTCATACTTTCTGCAAGTCAACTAAGCTGGAGAACATTAAATGTCATGTTATGAACCCCATACAACATCTGTAGCCACACTGCATATTGAAGTAAAATTTCATTGGATAAATTCACATCTTCTTGATAAGTGTGTAGATAGCCTGTATTAAAATACCGCTTTAAATACCGGTCTGGTATAATTCCACTTAAATATTGTAAAATAAAAGCCACATCCTTTATTCAGAAGCTTTCCAAAATTTCCTCACTGTTAAAGCTCTAGAAAGGTTTGTGATTAACTGATTTAGGGGTCTTATTCTTTTTATCCTATTATTAATGACACAGAGTTTGAGGACTACCTACATAGTAGTCTTCTCCAACATCCTCAAGCCATAACTCTGTCATTTGTCGAATAATACTTAACAATACACAGTGCATATAGGCAGGTACAAGTCCACTTGAAATTTGGAAATAGGGTAGATTAATGAGAGGAGATGGTTCCTTAACATCTCTCTAGGTATGTCCTCTCTGTATTACCTGCTCCATATCATCCATATTTAATACATCAATTAACTAGAACACCTGCATGCTTGTAAAAACTACAGCCATAATAACCATTAAACTGGCTACAGTTCTGCATAACAGGACTTGCTGTGGAATCAATACAGCAACATATACCAATAAATTTGTTTTTTACAATCCTGCCACCTCTTTTTTTTCCAAGTGATACCAGTTGTTGCTAACTCTGCTCCACAAATTTATTCAGAAAAATATCCATTCTTAGTTCTTTCTTGCCAAACCAAAGACTTGCCAAAATCACGTTTATTTATTTCTGTTTGTGGTAGTTCATTCAAAGCGAGTTGAATAGGCCACGGTGAGTGGCCAGGATACATAAACACTGGACATACATCACTATTCTATATATAAAAAATGTTATTCCTGTCACTAGGTATGTTCCCTGGTTGGCTCATTTTGATACAATACACCATAGTCATAGTATATATTATTAAGAATTTAAGAGTATTTCCTATTAAACCTGTATGACAACATCCTTAAAATATCACGGTCTTGTAGTTAAACCTCTATTTTAGAAGAAACAGGAAGTGTCATACCAAAACTAGTTTCTTGTTTTAATTTTTAAATCTTACCACACTGTGGACAATTAAAACCTTCTTTACAAGGAATGTCAAATTGCTTATAACTTCCAATACTGGTTTGATAAAAATTGCATAAAAAGTAAAAACCAGCCCTGGAAAATTATTATTAAAATATTTTTCAAACATGTACTTTGTTATCGGTAAAGCAACTTCCCCTAGTGGCATATTTATTACCTGTAACAAATCAGTTAGTGTCACAACAGTTAAATTATGTCTTAATAGCAAAGCCTCTGCTTTTGTTATATTTACAGAATTACTCAGAGAGTTATCGAAATTTCCACAGTGTGATAATATTGACAAAGGATATATTGGTATATCTTGTTGATGGTCATTGTGGGTAGTGTCATCACTATTAGAACGGCTTTCACTGAAATAAAGAGTTTCTTGAATATCAGATGAATTTGCACTTGAAATATTATTCTTGCCTTCAGCTGCTCCTCCAGTGTGTTCTTTTAATTCATCATTACCACCTCCTTCACACTACAAAAATTATATATATATTTATTTTAGAGAAACAGACCTTAATTGATATGGTTATTGACTGCTGTAGCAATTTACATACACAACTGAGTTCAAAATAAGACTGTATTGCTTTCACTTTTGGCGACTTAAATTCAGACTATGCATGAAAAGGAGTTTTCAGTTATACATATTAAGTATACACATGCTATAAAAATAACACTGTGTTTTCACTATGGAAAAATTGATTTTATAAATTTCACACATTTTTTCTTATTGCAGGCCCTTGTTTATATTACATAGTATTTTAATTAGATTAAAATTAAACTGTTAACTCAGCAGATGACTGTATGCTATAACAGGTTCTTTGATCTGGAATGGCGTCAACTTCTTGTGTTGATAAATCTTCCGAGAATCTTGCTTGACAGCATTCTGCATGTGACTAATATTCTCTGAAAAACTGGAACTGAAAAGTCCTTAACGTTTATCATTATGCCATACAAATTTGGTGGTTTGTGTGAGATTGAAAGACTTTGTAGGTTTTAAGTACTTCTTATAATTTCTTTTCCATATTTTAAACTCAACAGCTGTCTAATTATGTTGGTTAGGACCTTTTGTATAACTTATCCATTTACAGAAGTGTATGTTTCAAACCTTTATGTCATAGTTTTTTGATGCAATACATAATATTTTTTTCATGTTTAAACTTTCTTTCATTCATATTCAACAAGTCCTAAGAAATAAGGTTAATCATTGTCATACACAATAGTCTGTCTGCTCCAAGGAATCGAACCCCAGATTTCAGCATTGTAAGTCTATAAAATGACAATTTACTCAATCACCAGTGTATAAGAAGTCACCGTATTAATAATCTTATTATATTTTATTCAAATGTCCTGAAACCAGATACTATAGAGTTTTATCTCATCTTAAACATTCAGTTGTTTAAATATGAGTTTTTAGAAGGGCAAACCTAGCTAAGAAAATAATCCTAAACCATCCACAGGTAAGTATATTATAGATGGAATGTATTTATATACTAGTTATCATCCACAGGTAAGTATATTATAGATGGAATGTATTTATATACTAGTTATCATACACAGGTAAGTATATTATAGATGGAATGTATTTATATACTAGTTATCATACACAGGTAAGTATATTA
>NW_013672874.1:0-4058 GCF_000517525.1 Limulus polyphemus
AACTTGTTTGTTTGTTTGTAGTTATGCACAAAGTTACATAATGGGCTATCTGTGCTCTGCCCACCACGGGTATCGAAACCTGGTTTCTAGCGTTGTAAGTCCGCAGACATACCGCTGTGTCACCGGGGGACTAGGATGTAACAATCTATATTATCTTATTGAGAAAAGTAACTATGTCCTTATATATAAGTGTATGGTATGACAATCTATATTATCGTATTAACTATGTAACTAGGTCCTTATATATAATTGTATGGGTAACGATTTTTATTATCTTATTGACGAGTTTAACTATGTCCTTCTGTAGAATTGTATGGCGTAACAATATTTTAGATACTAATATCCTTTTCGGTACAAGAAAGGAATAGTTTGGACCCCATTTGTGAAATAATTCGAGGGATAAGGCCCTACACTTTTTCTGTACACATGTCTGGAAAACATACTTAGTTACTTACTTAGATGAAAAGTCGTTGAAATAGTGAATTTTTGATTCACTACACAAACACGTATATACAGCGATATTGGCCAATTTATAAGTCCAATAAGCTTTAATTTTTGCTTAGACAATACTATGAAATTGTCATTTGTAATATTCAGACATTTTAAAGGTGGTTTTAAATGGGCGATTTTTATGTCCACCAATTTGTTTCATCACGATCCTAACTATTAAGTACTACCATACTTAGCGACAGAGAAGGACGGTGTTTCACTTGTCAATAGAATTATAAAGATTGTTACACCATATAATTCTACAGAAGGCCATTTATAATCTTGTCAATCAGATAATAAATATTGTTACGTCATACAGTTCTACAGAAGCACAAAATTACACTTGTCGAAAATATAATATAGATTTTTACACCATAGAATTCTAACAAAAGGAATGTTGATAAGATAATGAACAGTGTTACTCCATACAATTATATAGAAGGACAATGTTACACATGTCGATAAAATCATAAAGATTGTTACACTATGGAATTCTAACAAAAGGAATGTTGATAAGATAATGAACATTGTTACTCCATACAATTATATAGAAGGACAATGTTACACATGTCGATAAAATCATAAAGATTGTTACACTATAGAATTCTATATAAGGACATAGTTACACTTGTTGATAAGGTGATAGAGACTGTTATACCGTACAATTACACAGAAGGAAATTTTTACACTATTCGATAAGATTATAAATGTTGTTACAGCGTACAATTATACATAAGGAGAATGTTACACTTGTCAATATGATAATAAAGATTGTTGCATCATAGAATTGTATAGAAGGACATAGTTGCACTTGTCGATAAGGTAATAAAGATTGTTACACCATACAATTCTTTAGAAGGACATAGTTACACTTGTCGATAAGGTAATAAAGATTGTTACACCATACAATTCTTTAGAAGGACATAGTTACACTTGTTGATAAGGTAATAAAGATTGTTACACCATACAATTCTTTAGAAGGACATAGTTACACTTGTCGATAAGGTAATAAAGATTGTTACACCATACAATTCTTTAGAAGGACATAGTTACACTTGTCGATAAGGTAATGGCGTGTATACCGTTTCAATTTTAATACTCATCAGTATCTCTGCCAATCTACCCTTAAATATAATTATAAGCTCATATAGTCCTTTTCACATACTCTACACTTGTTATTGCTGGCACACAAAAATATAGCTAATGAAAAGGAAACAAACAAGTATAGTAAAAAACTTAAATTTTGATAAAGACAAGTAGGGATCGATATATACGTTACTTAGCTAGCTGTAGTAATATAGAACGTTTTAATGCTACAAAAAGTATTGAAACAAGAAAATAAAAACTACGAAAACTGAGTTATTTAAAATTATAAAAATGTATACAGTGATTCGCCGAAGTAGGTATAACAAAAATTAAGTTTGTTTGCTTCTTTGTTTGCTTGAAGTTAAGTACAAAGCTACACAATAGGCTATCTGTGCTCTGCCCACCACGGGTATCGAAACCTGGTTTCTAGCGTTGTAAGTCCGCTGTGCCACTGGGGTAACAGTAACAGTGTTTAAGTAACACAGATTAAGTCGGACTCCAAACGATTGGCCTACACGGCATTCTAGCCTTTCACACCCTATGTCTCGTGGTTTCTATTTTTGTACCACCACGGGGAGCGAATCCCGGGGTTTAACGTCATAAATCCTACATTTACCACTGATCAACCAGGGGACTCGTATAAAGGAAGTGCGTAAAAAGTCAAAAGTTCTGCATATTTCAGTAACAAGACTAGAAAAATGAGTTGCAATATATTGTAATTATTTTAAACTTTCAGCAATCCAAGATCATCAATGTTAAAAACGTTCACAGGAATGTCTAACTAGTTTCAGAATAAAGTCAATGCTTACAACAACGCCACGAAATATTTATTTTCAATCCTTCTAGAACTCCAAACATTTTAACAAGAAATGAAGAAATTATAAAATATATTTCAGTAAATATTATTACATTCAATTCCATATTCGGTAATTTACTCCTGTGTGTCGTCCATTTTCTATCGAAATGTTGAAATTATGTTGTTTCGATTTATCTATAAGTGTTTTATAGTTATTAAAGATAATTTAATATAGGATCGATCGCCTCAGTGGCAGGGATCAGATGGGAGAAATCCAGGATTAGTCCGATTTTAGTGAAACTAACAAACTATGACGATTTAAATTTTCCATATAGGAAAAAAACCCACTGACTGAGTAATGACTGGCCCCATAATCAGCAGAAACTCCATAGTCAATTACATTACTTGTTGTGTAACCGACTGGTCGCCTGTCGTTGCATCTGTTTTTCAGATCAGAGCCCAACAGATCTTCACCGGGTAGCTCTAAGTCCCGCTGATCGTGACTGGATATTTGATACTATTCGGCATGTTATCAGTCACCATTATTTCCTCGATTACTTGCATGTGCAAGGTTCCCAGATGTTCGACTTGCAACCTTTTCAGCTGCTGTGGCTGTGATCATTATGGACGTTTTGACAGCCCTTGTTGAGGCAAATCCATCTAACAGGCCTAAAGATGCTGTGACAGCACTCATAAATAGGTTTGGTGCTGATAAGGACAGTAGCTGGAGTAGTAGTAGCTTTCTCCCAGATCAAAAGATCAAGGAAAAGGTCTCCAACCTCAAACAGACAATCAATAAAAACCACATAATCTGATCTGCGAATAAAAAAATAGATAATTAATTCGTGTGTGCGATCGGTGCTGATAAGGTGGTGAGGCCACTCCGAAATTCTTTGTCTCTTTGACTGCTTATAACTCCCGACTGAAACACGTTACTATTATATGAATTGCTTATTTGGATCCAAGACTGTGGACTTTTCAACAGTGTATGCAACACATCCAACAAACAATTACTGGAATTTCTTATACCTTGTTCTGCCATCCAAAAACAGAGCTTCGCCTCTGGTTGAATCTGATGTTTAAGATTAATTAATAACTGCTAGCTATTTTCAAATTTATTTGATTCTAGAAATGTATTTCCTACACAGTTTGTTTTCATACATAATATCAAAATATATCCGTACCTATAAAAGGGACTTTGTCATGTATCTTTAGTGATATGTATTTAATCAGGTCATGTATCTTTAGTAATATGTATTTAATCAGGTCATGTATTTTTAGTATTATGTATTTAATCAGGTCATGTATCTTTAGTGATATGTATTTAATCAGGTCATGTATCTTTAGTGATATGTATTTAATCAGGTCAAGTATCTTTAGTAATAGTTATTTAATCAGGTCATGTATTGATTAAATACATATTACTAAAGATACCTGACCTGATTAAAAACATATTACTAAAGATACATGACCTGATTAAATACATATTACTAAAGATACATGACCTGATTAAAATACATATTACTAAAGATACATGACCTGATTAAATACATATTACTAAAGATACATGACCTGATTAAATACATATTACTAAAGATACATGACCTGATTAAATACATATTACTAAAGATACATGACCTGATTAAATACATATTACTAAAGATACATGACCTGATTAAATACATAT
>NW_013672874.1:4756-17502 GCF_000517525.1 Limulus polyphemus
TTATGTAACTTTGTGCATAACTACAAACAAACAAACAAGTTACATCATAAAATTATACACAAGGAGAAAGTTACACTTGTCGACACAATAACAACGATTGTTACACCATAGAAGTATAGAGAAGGATATAGTTAAACTTGTAAACAAGATAATAAAGATTTTTTACACCTTACCGTTATATAGGACATTTTTACACTTGTTGATAACATAATAGAGACTTTTACACCATACAGTTATACAGAAGTACAATGTTACCCTCTTGGATAAGATAATAAAAATTTACACCTTACAATTATATTGGACAATGTTACTCTTGTCGATAAGATAGTGAAGATTGTTACACTTTACAATTCTTTAGAAGGAGAATGTTACACTTTTCGATAATATAATAAAGATTGTTACACCATAAAGTTATATAGAAGGATATAGTTACATTTGTCGATAATATAATAAAGATTGTTACACCATAAAGTTATATAGAATGATATAGTTACATTTGTCGATGAGATAATAACGATTGGTACACCATAAAGTTATATAGAATGATATAGTTACATTTGTCGATGAGATAATAACGATTGGTACACCAATCCAATGGATAAGAGTATATCCTACAATAAGAGGTATCATTCTCTGACACTACATATTCGATAACAATATATAATACAATAGCCTGTAGTATTTATCAGACAACAGTGTGTTATATTCTTTCTTATGTTACGTAAGGGATAATAATACATTCCGTTACAACCATTACTATATATAGCTGTTGACATTCTCTAGAAGTATCTGATGAAGGTATTCCACAATAATTTTATTATTTACCAGTTGATAGTTTAATTTATATTTTATGTTTCTACGTAGTGTATAATAACAAAAACTACAATAACTTTCACTACTGAAAATTTCACTTCGTTTTTTCTATTTCATGTGTAATTTTGAGAACTATAGAATGAATAAGAATATATTCTACAGTAACAATATCTTTAAGAGTAAAGAACGTGTTCTACATTCAGCCATAGGAAATATATAAGGAGATAATTAAAGTCACTATATAATAGAATGTTACATAGTTCCAGAGGATACAAAACACTTTGTTAAATAACAATGTATTAATAAGCATATTGTTTATTGTTAATTAATAAATGTTATTGTAAACTATATGATAATGATTTACGTAATGCGAACCAATTCTTTACAAATCGTCGCTGTTGAAATATATTAGGGAGTCGTAAAATGGCGTTTAATGTAGTTTCCCTCGAGAGTCTTTACTGACACGTCCAATTGTTTTGTTTGAATGCATGATATCGTTAGGTGAAAGCATGACATCGACATGAAATATTTAATTTTCTTATATGCGTTTTGCAGTTCCTGTGTACCAAGCCGTCTTGGGTGAAGTTGCTCAGATACCTTGTAATATCGGTCTTCCTTCTAAAGATGATTTCATATCTCTGGTGCTATGGTATAAAGCGGGGATCAACGCTCCTATTATAAGTGTGGATTCCAGAAGAGGGCCGTTGAAGAACGCCAAACGTTTCACTAGTGAGATACTTGGACAAAGGGGCTACTTGAACGTGAGCATACAACCATCTGTCTTGATTATCAACCCAGTAGAGAAAGATGACGAAGGAGATTATCGATGCAGGATTGATTTTCGGTACGGACGAACCCTGAACGAATTTGTGACGCTGGATATTATTGGTGAGTATAAATGTAATATAGGAATGTTTCATTTGATTGCTGAATAAAACAACAGGCTCTGTAGAAGAAATGTTCAATAACATGAAGATATAGAATTCTCTAGAGGAAATGTTAAATAACATGAAGATATAGAATTCATCTAGAGGAAATGTTAAATAACATGAAGATATAGAATTCTCCAGAGGAAATGTTAAAGAACATGAAGATATAGAATTCTCTAGAGGAAATGTTAAATAACATGAAGATATAGAATTCTCTAGAAGAAATGTTAAATAACATGAAGATATAGAATTCTCTAGAGGAAATGTTAGATGACATGAACATATGGAATTTTTTCACTATGTCGTATTTACTTTTGTGTATTCGTAGCTGATACTTAAAGCCTAATAAAACGGTTTTCAAATCAGAACGCCTAGACTTACAATTTTAGCAATGAATCCAACATCCTTTTACAAGTATATCAATATCTTGCTTTAAATATGTAATTTCTCATCTGAATATTAAATATCATTGTGGTTAAATGAAACTATAAATACTGAAACATCAACTAGACAGAGTCATGATTGTAGTGGCTTATTTTGAAACATCAACTAGACAGCGTCATGATTGTAGTGGCTTATTTTGAAACATCAACTAGACAGCGTCATGATTGTAGTGGCTTATTTTGAAACATCAACTAGACAGAGTCATGATTGTAGTGGCTTATTTTGAAACATCAACTAGACAGCGTCGTGATTGTAGTGGCTTATTTTGAAACATCAACTAGACAGAGTCATGATTGTAGTGGCTTATTTTGAAACATCAACTAGACAGAGTCATGATTGTAGTGGCTTATTTTGAAACATCAACTAGACAGAGTCATGATTGTAGTGGCTTATTTTCCGGCTTTATCTTAAAGTAATGGTGTCTGTCGACAAAATGCTGAGTAGGTGCTATCTATGACGACAGGCGGTGTGAGTAAGTTGAGATTAGGTCAGGATATTAATCGTTACTGGGAACGTTTGAACGAACTTGTTTTGTCCCTCTTTAAATTGAGTGTTGGTTACATCTCAGGTAGAAGTACAAAAATGTTTATATGGTTCTCTTTCATCACGTTACTTAGTTTCATCATTATTCTCCCCTCCACTCCCAGCGATAAATCTGAAGGCCTTTGTGTAGCTTTGGGCATAACAAAAGCCAACTAGTCATCGTTTTTACCAAGACGTAATCAGTTCATGAAGACGTAACTAATAACTGATATGAACACGCGTTTATTATTATAAAAAACATTTTGCCGCAATTAAATCGGAGTTCATGTTTTTTGTAATTCGCCAACATACCCTTCATGAACCTTATAGCTTTTCGTTTCAAATATCGTTAGAAATTAAACACTTTTATTAAGATTTAATGAATTTTAGTGAATTAGTCTGAAATTTTAATCCATTTTACAGTTGCACCAAAGGATGTCACTATTTTGGATGAGACCAATAGAACGGTATATGGGCACATTGGGCCGTATAACGAAGGTTCCAGACCAGTTCTCTGTTGTATCTCTCGTTCTGGTGAGTTTTGAAAGCAAATAAAACATATTCAGAATTTGTCCTCTTTACTGAGTTAGTACATGTACATTATTGGAGATTAATAAGTTACTTAAATTTCATAATTTTAAACTCAGTTTGCGCTTTTTAACCTTTGAAAATGCTGAATAAGCTTTTGATGTTAGTTTTGTAAAAACTGCTTTCCTCCAAATATAACTTATGACCAATTTTAAACCCTTAAACCATTATCATTACAGTAATGGCCACAGTTTTGCAACTGTAAATTTTCGTTTCCTTGCACTGTTATTGATTAAATGTCCTTTTAAAGAATTTATTTCTGGCTATTAAAATAACGGGCAGTTTCTTCTGCTTCATAGATAAGCTAAATTTTAGGTTCAAATTACAAGATACTATTTCTTGATCTTGTTCTCCTGAGACTTCGAAATTGCAACCTTGTTTTTAAATATTCTAACACTGATAGTGGAGAGCACTAATAATAAGTAAATAACAGTTAATGTAAGATAAAGTATCTTATGGAATTGAGCTTATTAATCAAAACAATGTAAACAACTACAGCCTGAAGTCACCAGTACCGTTAGTGATAAACAATAAACCTGAAGTTACCAGTACCGTTAGTGATAAACAATAAACCTGAAGTCACCAGAACCGTTAGTGATAAACAATAAATCTGAAGTCACCAGTACCGTTAGTGATAAACAACTACAGCCTGAAGTCACCAGTACCGTTAGTGATAATCAAGTAAACGTGAAGACACCAGTACCGTTAGTGATAAACAATAAACCTGAAGTCACCAGTACCGTTAGTGATAAACAATAAACCTGAAGTCACCAGAACCGTTAGTGATAAACAATAAATCTGAAGTCACCAGTACCGTTAGTGATAAACAATAAACCTGAAGTCACCAGTACCGTTAGTGATAATAGGGCATGCTAAAACTGACACAGGCACATGAAGAATCACATGGACTTGTTTTTTTGTAAACAATCGAATAATAGGACATGCTAAAACTAACAGAGGCACATGTAGAATCACGTGGACTTGTTTTCTTGTAAACAATCAAATAATATCGCATGCTAAAACTGGCACATGGACTTGTTTTTCTATGAATAATCGGAGGACAGAGCATGCTAAAACGGACAGAGGCACGTGTATTATCATTTCAACACGCTTTTTTGTAAATTCTCGAATGAGAGGTAACACTAATATTGACCCAAGCATATGCAAGAAAGTAAAATTTCATTTTCCCTTTTATGAACTTTCAGCCATAAATAACGTTTAGGTTTATTTTCTTTATTGGACAAAACTCCTAATAAACCATAAAGCTCTAGCGAATAATTCAAACATCAAAATATAGTTTTTACAATGAAATGAAAAACTAGTACAGGGAATATAAATGTTAAACTAAAACACACAGTTTTCTTTACGTATTATATTATATTAATTATCAGTAATATTTTATCCACATGTTTCATCTTACTACGTTCAGTTTCTGACCGCTAGGAGTTGGCACTTTCAATAAGATTTTGTGTTTCAGTTCCTTAAAGTACCATAAAATTGCTCAGATTTGTTCTTTTTTTTCAGGAAATCCTCTGCCGTCCCTTACCTGGTGGAGAAATTCTGTACTATTGGACAGTAGTTTCCAAATTACTGAAGTCCAAGGTGTTCGAAACTATTATACTCTCCAAGAATTAACACGAGAAGATCTAATGGCTCAAGTAACCTGCCAAGCTTCGAATACTAACCTTACCTCGCCAAGGGTCGCATCTGTCACTGTAGACATTAATTGTGAGTCTAATATACTTTTGAATTCAGTTATCTTCAGTTTCAGTCTTTAGTTCGAAATGGCTAAATTACTCAAAATATAAAATAATCCTAGACATTTTTGTTACAGTATTAAGTAATAACTTATCTTTTAACCGTACAAGAAACAGATAAAATTGTGTTTACTGCATGCAAACAAACTAATACAAGAAAACACTATGTTTTGTGGTTTCAATATCATTGTTTTTGCGTAATGTTATAACTCCATTCATTTACATGGGACTTCTGACCGCATTGAAGAGCAGATGTATACCAGTAGGTTAGAATGTCACGTCGTTTCACTGTGTGAAGCGCCACCAGATGTACATTTTTTTCAATATCTACCATTTTCAGAGATAAGTTAATTGAATGCCAACTTAACATAAATAGAAATCTCATTTTGCCAACGTTAGTTTGAACGCTAGAACTAATTATGATTACAAATATAATTTATTTTTGATTTTTTACATTCTGGTATTCTATATAATAATACAAGACATTATTAATTAAGCAAACATTGATGCATTGTTTACAGCTCCTCAAAAGTGAATATCTTGAAGACGTTGATAAAAGTGCGGATTAATCTAGTATTTATATTATGACAAATTTAATACGTTAATTAGCTTTAGGGTATGCTTGTTATAATACTAATTAATTCTGATTATTACAAATTATTAAATGAACCTGTATGATTTATCAAAGCACTTTCTCAAATATCTCCTTTTATACTAACCCGCAGCAATTCTTTTGCTAATGATTTTAACTTGCATTACTTACAATAAGGAAAGGCTTAGCTTCTGGCGTTTAGTTGCTCTTGTTTTATCACAGAACTTGATCTGCGAGAGTATGGGCGAAACTTCACTCATGCTGGAACAGTCTCGTTTTCTAAATATTTACTGTGTACTAGTAAACGTTGGTTTATTTTAATACCCGTGGTATTAATTATCGTGTTCACTTCATGTGTGCATGACCTCTAAAACGAGAAATCAAGAGTAAGTAATGAGTAAATGTTTTATTATATTTTCAGACTCTCTATGGAGGAGAAATTGACCCACAACTTGGTGCTCATGATGATGTCGAATATGAAGTTTGGTTAGCCCTTTGATATGTTATCATATGAGGATCCAATTTTTGCTAGCCCTTGACAGTTCCCAGGGGTTTATCCGATGGTCTTATTATATGATATGCAGGTGCTTGCACTGCACACCCAATGAGGCCTATGTTATATGTCCTCTAAAATGGGACATTTAGATTATTGTACATCAATTTGATATGAGGTTAAATTTTTCCAGATGCTGGGAGCTTGGTGTATTTCGCAGCAGTCCAGGCAAGGCCACAATCCAATACTAAGTCTTCAAGAACTAATAGCAGAGGCATCATGGTAATTGTAGTCAATAGGCTAGCACTGACTATGTTGTACCAAGGCTAATAGCACTAGATCCATGTCTATACCATCACAATGTTTAAAGTTCTGTGGTACACATTGTGGCACTTGACTCACTAAGTTTTTCAGGCATGTACACTAGAGCAAGGTATAACACAGGTATATTAACTTGTTCTGCAGGTTAGCTATTTGCCATTATGTGCATTACATAGTATTTACAGGTCTAGTTCATGAAGGATGTGATTGCACTTCAACTAATCCAAAACGTTTTTAGATCTATAAATGAAACGAACTCAAGTTCTTCATCGGTTATTTGTCATAGCGATAAAGCCCTCCCCCCTCTGTAAGTCCCAAGTGAGGTAAACGTAGTTGTAGTGGTTACATTGCAAGCACATCTAAACATATTCAGCCCAAATAATTTACTCTTTGATAATTCTGGAAGTAAAATGGGTGTTGTTCGATTATGTATGGAAGGACTAAGGTGTGTGCTTAAAGCTGCTGGGATACCCATGATAAATATACCTCCAAATACTGAAAAAAGGAGTGTAGATTTTTGAGTGTTTTTGTGGTTTTATTGTTATTGCTGACTTCAAGCTATTTATGGTGTGTAGAAAAACATTCTTAGGCAACATATCTTTGCTAAAGAGAATAAGACAAGTGAACCTGTAGCTGCCATTATGAGTTAAATAAAGAGGGTCTTAGTTTCCATTTGAAGACAAGTCACTGCCAAGATATACCCTCTGAAATACACTGCACAAGTCTTGATTTGATGATTCTTCTGAACACAGTTGTCTGGTTGATGAGTCAACATTATCCAAATCAATGAGTTATAGGTAGATAGCACCTTATCCATATGAAATGTTGAAGGGGAAGACTCCCCCTGCCTTTGGTGACTCTCTAGATTGAATGAAAAAGCGGAAAGCTGATTCTTGCTATCTGGTTAAATTATAAAGAAGCCAACATTCAATCCTACTGCAGATACGTTTGTTTGCCAGCATAATGAAAACACATAGATTGTGGGAGATAAATTTGATCATGTATAGAGGATAGGCGCTGAGGTGTTCCAGTTGTGTCCTTTACTTTGAGCATAACTACTTGATGATGATCATTATTTCTTTCTATCTAATTTGCTTTTCTGACTCACAAAGGCTGCCCCAATTTATAGGGGCGTTGCATAAAGAGTATTTGAGTACACTGATGGGACAATGTGAAAGAATGAGCTCATTGAATTCAGATGTTGACAAATAGCCAAACTGGAGGAGAAGACCATGTTTTTGGAGTAACCATAGCTCATATTGCCTATCATTATGAAGCACTTACTGGTAAGTTCCTCTATGATAATGACAAGCATCAACGCTGGCACCAAAAATTTTGAGTTTATGATCCATAATTGCTGTACCTGGAATAAAAATTTACTGATATAAGTTTGGCTAATATTTTGTGGCTCGCACGTGTTTTATAATTTAGTCTCCATGTGAAGTCTTCTAATCATAAGAACAAGAAGTGACGTAGTATTTCTATTCATACAGATGTTGTAGGCGATGAAAATATGTTCCAAATGTACGCTACTCACACAGACCTGTTTTATTAACATTTTTTAAATTTCGGTTACTTCAACTTACTCATAGTTTTTATTATTTTAATTGTGTATCAGAGCAAAAGAGATACGTATACATTTTTGCACCGATAATTATGATAAGAAAATAAAAAACAAGGTAATTATTTGCTTGAAACTATTAAATAACGTAAAAATCTTTATTCAAGATTTGAGGAATTCTGTTTAATCTTTTCATGCCGTTAATGTATAAAGGAATCTGAAAAATAGAAAATATTCTGTTTTTTTTTCCCATAGCAGTGTATTAGTGCCAGCTGGAGGTTAAACAAGTTATGTAGTTTTAATTTCTATTGGTTTTGTATTCTCCTTGACACAATGAATAAATTCAATTGTAGCTTGGGCTTAAAATGTTCCTTGCATAATAACGAGATTTCTTGAAAGCACTGTGTAGTACTGACTAAGATATAAATACATTACTTAAACTAAAACTGTTATGACGATAATTACTATACAAAATTATTTTATGAATACATCACCAGAACACGTTGAAATGTAAACAAACAATAGCATTTTTGTACACCTTTACAATGATATTAGTTTTCCTTTATCATAGTGTTTTAAACATCACAAATTCAACAATTTTAAAGTGATATCTTTGATGTTTTGCTAAATGTTGAAATATAAACAATTTCAACTTTACTATCTAATTTTCCGAAAGATAGTGTTGAGGCCATTAGGTAAGATTTATAATTCGAGAACTAGGATAATGTGTTAAAGTGTGATATTGAAAAGAGTTCAAAAATTTCTAAAAGCAAGAAATGGATAATAGGGAAGATCAAACTTATCTCAAGACATAAAGGAGAAAATCGGGGATACGTGCCAAAAGTTCAAGAAGTTTAAATTGGCGTATAAGTAGGAAGTATTTATTGAACCATATAAGGGATCTCCTTAAATAAGGAACTAGAAAACCCGAAAGGACATATAAGAAAGAAGAGAATGATAATGTTAAAACTAAAATCAAGGATTGTTTTAAGCATGTTGAAGGTTAGCACTCTAAAGGTGATGATGAAAAGTTTTTGTCAAATAATGTGAAGTGGTGAAACTTTAAATATTCTGTCTTTACAAAATAAGATATTGTTACGTCTCTGATCGTTGGTTAATTTTCCGTAGGAATTCTTTCCGAAAAACTTCAGCGATACAAGTCCTTTTTAAAATAAAACTAGTTTATTCTTTCTCAATACAACTTTGCAATACACTTAATTTCCACAGTCAGTTTAACTTAAACAAACGTATAATTCACAACGATTCACGCACTTTACTTACGGTAATTTCCGCGCTTGACTCAATTGTCCGTCTCTATCTCTGTCTGCCTGCAATTCAATTTCCGATTAATTGTCTCGCTTTATCTGGCGCGCTTATATACAGGAATAGAGAGCGTCTAGCAAATACTGGATTATTTCCCCCGATCCTTCTAGATACTCATTACGTGTTAACAGGGTCACGTGACTTCCGCTGTCGTAACAATATAATTTTAACCTTGGACATTCTATGAGAAATAATAGAGCTGACCTGAATTATATGGAAGTTAATCCCTTGGTGGTAATAAATAGACTGAAAGATTAAAGTAAAGACAAATAAAGTGCCAGGGATTGTTTTAAACATATGTGAGTCTCCCTTTTATATTTTTAGTACGTTAATAGATAGTGAGTTGACTTAGAAATGATAGGCCAGTTAGTTTTAATTCTGTAGATCGAAAAATTTTAGAGACTCTAATAGAATAAATTTTATAACATCATTGTGAAATAGATCATGAAAGTTAGTATGAATTCATCAAAGGGAAATCTTGCTTTACTGATAAGTTATATTTTATTCGAGGATGTTACTTGATATATGGATGATGGACAACATATAGACTTGGTGTACTTGGGTATTAGAAATGTTTTCCATATTGGTATTAGTTGGGGAAACACCAGTTAATATGATTTTAGAGTAGTTGAATGGGAGAAAGCAATAGGTTACTATTAATATAGTCAAGTCAAACTGCACCGTTGTTACTACTGGAGTGCCTAAGGTCTTTTGATACTATTAATATAGTCAAGTCAAACTGCACCGTTGTTACTACTGGAGTGCCTAAGGTTTTACTACTGGAGTGCCTAAGGTCTTTTGATACTATTAATATAGTCAAGTCAAACTGCACCGTCGTTACTACTGGAGTGCCTAAGGTCTTTTGATTTTCTTATTCATGTTAATAATATTTATAAAAGAACAATTAAACTCTTGGGTATTTCTCGCAGAATCGATGATGTTGAGTTATAACAGAACGGCGTGGATTAAATGCTAACAAATAACCTTTAATTATA
Organism: Limulus polyphemus; assembly: GCF_000517525.1. Lineage (NCBI taxonomy): Eukaryota > Metazoa > Arthropoda > Merostomata > Xiphosura > Limulidae > Limulus > Limulus polyphemus. The sequence goes on from NW_013672874.1 coordinate 15,095, forward strand.
GCAAGTACAAGGTAAGGAACCTGGGTTATCATAATTTGGATCACATGTTTAATATAGATGGAAAACCAACTTAATGGTGTGACTAAATGATATTGGTATATTGAACAAGTGCTCTGATGGTAAGTGTTTATAGATCTATTTGTTCAAAGCCTAAAGAGGTTATTATTTCTATACAAACCACTAATTAGGCCAAACTAGGAATACTGCATATAATATTGGTCTCTTTATCTAAGAAAAAGTATTTACTTAATGGAGAGGTTCTAGAGGAAGACTACTAAGATAAGTTCTGTTATAGGAGGATTATCTTATACAGATAGATTATCCGTTAAGATCTCTTAACTTGTTTTCTTTTGAGAAAATAAATGTAAGGATAAGCTCGTTGAGGTTTACAAATTTATTAGGAGAAAACTATAGGAAACAGTTGCTAAATCATTTGCTCTTAATACTCTCTCGGACAGGAATATTTCTTATTACGAGCACGTTTTGTCCTTAAAACCATCTTAAAATATCTACTTACGAAGGCTATGTTGTTCTTTGATGATGTATTTTATGCACATGAAGAAATGGAAATATCACTCTCATCCACTAAAGTTTATAAATATTTCCTTTTAATTTTAGGCGTACTACACTTTGGGGTCGTGTGTGCATCATGGGAGTGACAATTAAATCCCTCTATTCGATGAGAGTAGTCTAACTTAGTCTATCGGGTCAAAATTAGGGACGGCTTGCCTATGTGTCGCTTTGTACTTTCTACTGTACTTCTACTGTACAGAAAAAAAACTTTTAATGTTTCTTTTTTAGCTGTCTTTGTTGTCTTTTAGTGAAAAGTTACACAGTGGGCTATCTGCGCTTTGTCCACGGCAGGGAATTGAACTCCAGATTTTAGCATTGTAAATTAGAAAATTACCCCTGAGCCACCAAGGGACATTTTTAGCAGCTCATCAAATAAATTAATGGAACAAATAACTTAACAAAAAAGCTATCAGAAGTAATTTCCACACGATTTTCAATATTTTTCACATGGGAATTTATGTATTGTAATTCATATATAGATAATATATTTATATATTAATTAAGATAAAAATGTACTAATTCTTCAAAAAAGGCTTAATTTTATGATTATCTGTTGCTATTATGGTTGTATTGTTGATGAATTATTGTTTTTTATATTTTAGATCTTTGTAAAAACTGTTGAAACCACTCCAATAAATAGTGTTGTTTAGAGAAGGTCACTCTAACCTCAAGTGATTAAAATATGCTCTAACATAGGCAAGGCACCGTTGTCTTATGCTCTAACACAGACAAGTCACCGTTGTCTTATGTTCTAACACAGACAAGTCACCGTTGTCTTATTCTCTAACACAGGCAAGGTACCGTTGTCTTATGCTCTAACACAGGCAAGTACCGTTGTCTTATGCTCTAACACAGGCAAGTACCGTTGTCTTATGCTCTAACACAGACAAGGCACCGTTGTCTTTGAGACAAATGTATGTCTTCTCTGCTTAAATAGCCCTGGAATAACGTTTTAAAAGATTTTTCACAAAGACATTCAAGATGTAATTATAGTCACGACTAATGTGATCTGTTTTAAATTCTAATAGCGGTACCAAGCAATGTAAGTAAATCGTAAGAGGGAAGGACACAATCTTACACTAATAAATTTTTGTCTCCGGCTTGGCATGGCCTAATGGTTAGTGCGCTCGACTCGCCATCTACAGGTCGCAGAATCGAAGCTTGTCACCGAATAGGCTTCCACTTTCAGCCATGAGGATGTTATAATGTTACGGTCAGTCCTACTATTTGTTGTTAAAGATTAGCCCAAGAGGTGGTGGAATGTGATTTTATCTAGATTCCTGCCCTCTAGTCTATCACTTCTAAATTAGGGACAGCTATTATAAGATAGGTCTCGAGTAACTTTACGCGAACTTCAAAAGACAAAGCTATAGTGCATATGTACCGTATTTTATATATTCAAACCGTTTTCTTTTCTTTACGGGAGATAAGTTTCATAGGTATATAACCCCGTACTGAGTATTCATGTTTTTTATGTTCAAGTAATTAGTAAAGTATATTGAATATAACTACTTTCATGCAGCAGTGTTAAAACATTATTTAAGTTCGGTATTAAATTGATATTATACAATTAAGAAATAAAACAAAGCCATCTAAAGCAATTATCACTTTTTTAAATGAAGGAAATAATATTTTTTACAGCAAGTAAATATACTAACATGAAACTAGCAACACTACTTATTACAGTAGAAAGTACAGTCAAACTAACATGAAACTAGCAACACTACTTACTACAGTAGAAAGTACAGTCAAACTAACATGAAACTAGCTACACTACTTGCTACAGTAGAAAATACAGTCAAACTAACATGAAACTAGCAACACTACTTACTACA
>NW_013672874.1:18502-19288 GCF_000517525.1 Limulus polyphemus
TAAATCGTAAGAGGGAAGGACACAATCTTACACTAATAAATTTTTGTCTCCGGCTTGGCATGACCTAATGATTAGTGCGCCATCTATAGGTCGCAGAATCGAAGCTTGTCACCGAATAGGCTTCCATGAGGATGTTATAATGTTACGGTCAGTCCTACTATTTGTTGTTAAAGAGTAGCCCAAGAGGTGGTGGAGGGTGATTTTATCTAGATTCCTGCCCTCTAGTCTATCACTTCTAAATTAGGGACAGCTATTATAAGATAGGTGTCGAGTAACTTTACGCGAACTTCAAAAGACAAAGCTATAGTGCATATGTACCGTATTTTATATATTCAAACCGTTTTCTTTTCTTTACGGGAAATAAGTTTCATATGTATATAACTGAGTATTCATGTTTTTTTATGTTCAAGTAATTAGTAAAGTATATTGAATATAACTACTTTCATGCAGCAGTGTTAAAATATTATTTAAGTTCGGTATTAAACTGATATTATACAATTAAGAAATAAAACAAGGTCATCTAAAGCAATTATCACTTTTTTAAATGAAGGAAGTAATATTTTTTTACAGCAAGTAAATATACTGGGTTTCTTTCATGCTTTTTTTTTAAGTAGTCAGAATTTTGTATATATAGATTTTTTTTCATATTCAAGATCACAATTAAGCTTTGAGGAATGAATTTCCAAAACCCACACATACAAATGATGACACCATTAAACATATATATGTAATATACCTTCAATGACGTCATAATATGTTATACATATTTAATGACGTCATAATATG
>NW_013672874.1:20069-24465 GCF_000517525.1 Limulus polyphemus
AGTAGAAAGTACAGTCAAACTAACATGAAACTAGCAACACTACTTACTACAGTGGAAAGTACAGTCAAACTAACATGAAACTAGCAACACTACTTGCTACAGTAGAAAGTACAGTCAAACTAACATGAAACTAGCAACACTACTTACTACAGTGGAAAGTACAGTCAAACTAACATGAAACTAGCAACACTACTTGCTACAGTAGAAAGTACAGTCAAACTAACATGAAACTAGCAACACTACTTACTACAGTAGAAAGTACAGTCAAACTAACATGAAACTAGCAACACTACTTCTACAGTAGAAAGTACAGTCAAACTAGCATGAAACTAGTAACACTTCCTGCTACTTCTTCTTTGTTGCATGCAAACAGTTATTTTCAACATATATTACTAAATATTTAAACATAAAGACATGTCTAACAATTATCATACTGACGCCCAGTTAAGTAGCAAAACGATACCAATTTATTGTAATCATAATGACTTTATAAGGTCATCGGCTGACTAATTACAGATTAATTTACTTTGTGGCATTTTTTTGATGATTCAATTATTATTTTCATCCTTTTTGTTGAGAAACTTTGACTTATATACAGTTATGTACTTTATTTAGCATGAGTGACTTTGAAAATGAGCTTAAATATCAATTGCTAGAGTTGCACCCACCTTCACCCTAATTTCCATCCTATAGAGTTGACCTGTGATGGGTGCCTGCTTTTAACAAAATATGCTGTCACAAGTTATTTAGCCCATTGTAAGGTGAATGATAGGCCTCACAAGATTAACTAAGGATTATAATGAGACAAGTAATCGAACATGCGAATAAGCTTTCAGCTTTGCAAGGGGATACAATGGTATCTTTTATAAACTAATATGCAAATAAAGAAATAAAAATGATAATTCGGTAATTTTGTTTTTGTCGTTTCTAACTTTGAAATACTGACTGCAGGGAAGACAGCCAGTAAGCAACACTCTACCGCTCAAAATCTCGTTAAGGTACTTTTAGAACAAATACATAGCTTAGAGCTTACTGGATAGGATTCGAACCCGGATCACCAGCTCCGAAATCAAGAGCTCTAAAACGAGGCTAACCATCGCCCCAAAACAGAAGCCTTCTTACAAAATTACCTAATAAAGAAACCTAAACCTGTCAGTCATAGCTACCGCACCACATTCTGAGTATGTAATATCATTTTATACGAATATTAATTAATTATATAACAAAGGAACTTATTTTTCTGCGTAGTGAAGCCGATGGAAATACGAATTATTTCATCACACCGTTACTTTTCTGCCAGTCGACAGTCTGTTGTAGAATGTCAGACTACAGGATCTCGTCCGCCCGCTCATGTTACCTGGTGGCTGGGATCTCAAAGGATGGAAGCTTTTAATGCGTCTATCAGAGATGGAGGAAACCAAACGGTCAGTAATGTCGTCTTTACGCCCTCTAGCGAAGATAATGGGAGATATCTCTCATGCAGAGCGGAAAACCCTCGGTTGCCAGGAAGAGCGTTAGAAGATGGTATCATGTTAAATGTACATTGTAAGTTCTTTCTACTTCCTAGCTTATCATGTTAAATGTACATTGTAAGTTCTTTCTATTTCCTAGCTTACCATGTTAAACGTACATTGAAGTTCTTTCTACTTCCTAGCTTATCATGTTAAATGTACATTGTAAGTTATTTCTACTTCCTAACTTATCATGTTAAATGTACATTGTAAGTTCTTTCTACTTCCTAGCTTATCATGTTAAACGTACATTGCAAGTTCTTTCTACTTCCTAGCTTATCATGTTAAATGTACATTGTAAGTTCTTTCTACTTCCTAGCTTATCATGTTAAACGTACATTATAAGTTCTTTCTACTTCCTAGCTTATCATGTTAAACGTACATTGCAAGTTCTTTCTACTTCCTAGCTTATCATGTTAAATGTACATTGTAAGTTCTTTCTACTTCCTAACCTTTTTCTACCATGTGAAGATTTTAATCAATCTAGCTGTCTTTTACTTCTTATTCTTCAGTGCAACTCCAACTAATCAGTTCGTTCTTCTACTACAACTCAGGCCCATCCATGCCTTTATAAGTTCATAATTCTTGGAAAATTAGATAAACTGATAGAAATCTGAGTGTTTTAGTTCGGTGAACTCCACTTTATCAAGAATGAAATGGAGAAAGAAGGCGACGTTCGATGAACCCTCTTTCTCAGGAATAGAGTAGAGAAAGAAGGTCCATTTTATGGAGTCCTTCGGATTGTTACATCTCATAGAGGGTCAGCGATAAGTTTAGAAAATTAGAACGCTAAAATCCGAAGTTGGATTTCGCGTGGTGGACAGAGCGTAAATAGTTTATTGTGCTATTTTGCGTTAAAATAAGCTTGTTTGTTTGTTTGGAATTAAGCACAAAGCTACACAATGGGCTATCTGTGCTCTGCCCACCACGGGTATCGAAACCCGGTTTCTAGCGTTGTTAGTCCACAGACATACCGCTGTGTCACTGGGGGCGTTAAAATAAGTAAATAAACAAACGGATTACTACATTTTTTAATACCCTTATCACTTAAATACTGTTTCATGTATTTGGTCTTGTGCTTTTAAAGCTTGACGAATTTTTCCTGAAACACTTCACATTGAAAAGAATTCCTTAAGATCTTATCGTAACTCACATTATTTGACAAATTCATTAATTAATTTTATCACTACACCTATAAAACGGGGTGTTGCTGTAGAAAACACTAAGCAAAGTTATTGTAACATATAAGCTCCGTCTCCGTTGTTAGATCGGTTTGGTTGAGATTGGACGAATTATTAACTCACAAACTGCCTTTGATGGGGACTTATGTTGGTTGTATTGTCATGTTAACTTTTCGACAGTTAAGACAGAACTGGTCATTTACTGCATTTTGTTAATTTCTGTACTTGTTGAACCAAAGGTTATTGTTATCAACTCACAAAGATGTTTGTTAAGGAGATATAATTATGTATATCTGAAAGTGTATTACGTGATGCAAAATATTTAAAAACTTAATAAAAATCTCGACTTTTACTCTCATCGCATTAATGTTTGAAGAAGTTCGTTTGTTAACACGAAACTTAGATTAAATTACTCTAACAAACACGAGGAAGCTAACTTTCGGAAGAGGTTCTGTATTTTGTCGATTTATATACATATGACGTGTAAAAAGTCTCTCCAACACCCGCGTATCTTCCTTTTTCTCTACATTTTACATTTACACTTTAATAGTGCGAAAGCTTGTTGGTAATAATATTCTCATCTCATCGACAAGAGTCTCGATCTTGTGTAAATATAACAATATACTTTTAACTAATTACCAAAACTTTGTGTTCTGTAGAAAGATTCACTTTATTACAAAACGAACAGTTCTCCTGCAGTGAAGTTTATTGTAAATTGTAATTTTGTCAGAACGTTCTTATCTGGTGATAAATAACAATAAATTCCTAGCTGGAGTGTAACTTAATTTTTCTTTTGACAACAGACAAACCAAAAGTGTCTATGACACTAAAGCACGGCCAGGTGGCGCAATGGGTTCAGACAGGAGATGACGTTTACCTTCATTGTCAGTACGATTCGAACCCGAAAGCGACAAGGATTGAATGGCAATTTCAAAGAGGTCCTTTAATAAACAGACCTCGTGCTGGAATTCTGGTTCACAATCAGTCTCTTATACTGGAGAAAGTAAGAAGAGTTCAAAGCGGAACCTACATGTGCTTAGTTGACAACGATGAAGGGAGAGGAGAGAGCGAAGTTTTAAAACTCAACATCAAATGTAAGAAGCTGGAAATTAAACATCTATAGTAGAAAAACGGGGGGTCAGTTCTACTTCTAAATATGCCGAAGTTTTTACTTAAAAAATCTCACTAAAGTGATGCAGAATGAATCGATCCTGCTGACCACCGCAGATTAGGTTACTTTAATTAAGAAAAATAACTTTAATGAATTAGAAGTGCCTTGTGATCCGTCTGTCCATTCCTAAGATAACTGATAATCGTCTTGAAGTGTTGACAGTAAGGTTCAGAGGATGATACCTCAGATGGAAAGGTTGTTATACGAGGACGGATTAAGATCTCTGAAACTGTTTTCTCCTGAAAAATATAAAAAAAAGAGTTAGAGAGGATCTGATTGAAGTGTTTAAGGTTGTTTAAAAACCGTTAAAAGAGTTCGAGAGGATGTGATTGAAGTGTTTAAGGCTGTTAAAAGAACTGTTAAAAGAGCTAGAGAGGATCTTATTGAAATGTTTAAGATTGTTAAAAGAGTTCGAGAGGATTTGATTGAAGTCTTTAAGGTTGTTAAAAGAACTGTTGAAAGTGCTAGAGAGGATCTGATTGAAGTGTTTAAGGTTGTTAAAAGAGTTCGAGAGGATTTGATTGAAGTCTTTA
>NW_013672874.1:25219-26205 GCF_000517525.1 Limulus polyphemus
CTAGTTATAACTTTCTGTGAATTTTCTTCGTTTATAAAACATTGAATTTTATAATATTTCAGCTATTGTTTGGATCTTGGAATAAGTTAGAAAAACAATACTCTTGTATTTCGGTAAAGACGTTATTTTGTTTACATCTGTCGTGTTGTTCCGGATGTATTCCTATTTCTTAGACGCTCCTGTTTGTAAAGAGGGTCAGAAGACTACTTACGCTGTTACAGTTGGCGAATTGGCTGAAATTTCCTGTGAGGTTCATTCCGACCCTGACGATGTCACCTTTACTTGGTCGATTAACACTTCAGTGAGTGTTCAAGAGCTGTTGACCTTCGACAGTCTTGGTCCAAGAAGCGTGGTACACTACGTTCCACGAGACAAGCATGATTTCGGGATTTTAACCTGCACATCGCATAACGTGGTCGGACAACAGAGGGAGCCTTGTATTTTCACATTATTAGCTGTTGGTAAGAGAAACCCATTTTATATTATCGTTTTGAATTAAAAAGACACTAGATTCACGGTGGGTTATGGTTTAATGCTGTAAAGCAAGAAAGTGGATTATAAAATAAGATACTAAACGTTATCCACAAAAATATTTGACCTGATAAAGAATAACTGGATATGTCGTAGAATCCATAAAGTTGCTGTGGTATTTATAGGCTAAACAATGCGTGTGATATAAAAAGCCAGGTTTATCTCGTAGAATCCATAAAGTTGATGTGGTATTTATAGGCTAAACGATGTGTGTGATATAAAAAGCCAGGTTTATCTCGTAGAATCCATAAAGTTGCTGTGGTATTTATAGGCTAAACGATGCGTGTGATATAAAAAAGCCTGGTTTATCTCGTAGAATCCATAAAGTTGCTGTGGTATTTATAGGCTAAACGATGCGTGTGATATAAAAAGCCTGGTTTATCTCGTAGAATCCATAAAGTTGCTGTGGTATTTATAGGCTAAACGATGCGTGTGATATAAAAAAAAACCATTTT
>NW_013672874.1:26426-29750 GCF_000517525.1 Limulus polyphemus
TTATTGTTGCATATAAACACACAATAAAGAAAACTCATTATAGCTTCTGCTAGACTACATGAAAATGACCCTGTTACAGATTTAAAACTTCTCACATCGTCAATAACTCAGTCTTTTTATGAGAATACGCCCAAAGCTATTTTCAAAAGGTTAATGTTTCAAAAGAAAATTTATCAACATTATTAGTATCGTCATTGACTTCCGGAAATTTTAAGAGCTTGTGTAGTGTCAATATTTGTCTTTTTTCTATCTTTACAGAAACAAAGTGACTTGTATGTTGTACTTCGAGTACTTATGGTTATATGACATCAATTAAACTGAATTAATAACTTTACATTATAACGTAATACTAATTAGTTTCATCATACGTTTCAGTTGCTGTCATCTTCAGGTCGGTCCTGAGAAGGACTATTTCTATGTAGGTAGGAGCCAGAATTCGAACTTAGGTCTTCTTGATGGAAAGTCTGGTGAGATATTCATTCCGTTGAGATCAACATTCACGTGCGGGATGTTGTAAGTTAAATCTTAAAACAGGAAACCTTCTAACATTATCTACGGATCTAAACTTAAGTAAACAACCATTAACAGAAAGTGTACTGAGTTAAGTACTGATAAACGTAATATTAACATTAACTGGTAAAACGTCCTCGAGGGTTAAGAATTCGGTTGCATTGTAGAGATTATAAAAGTATCCAGGATAAACTCATAAGATGCAATGTTTAGCTTTGACGTATCCAACTTCTTCAGTAACGTACTAACCTCTGACACACTCCAAATACTTTACCAACAACTAGAAAATGATAGAACTTTCAAGAAACTAGCAATCTTCACGATAACAATTTATTTCAACAAAACTACTTCCAACATGAAGGTAGGTTTTACCAACAATAAGAAGTCCTAATTACAGTCTCACTCATATCACCAGTACTTAGTAATTTCTACATAGAAAATTTGGAAGTTAACCTAAAAACAGCCGATTTACGTCCTTAAGTTTGTCTTAGTTATGCTGGCGATACATTTGTAATGTGTCCACACACTACAAACAGGATTCAAGAATTCACAAACCACCTGAAGAAACAACATTCCACAGTACAATGTACAATGGAGACAGAAAAGATAATAAACTCTCATTCCTCGACGTGATCATTACCAAGATACATAAATCGTATATTACAGGAGTTTACAGATCCCGACTGTAACTCAAACCACCGCGACTGGCTAGTTTCCAGAACGACCATGATTTGTAATAGCGAATAAACCAAGATGAAGGAACAAAATCACATCAATACAATTCTTCTTAACAATGGAACAGAGGATAAAGAACAAAATAAAGAAGATGGACACCGATTACAGACATATAGCCATATTCACTACGCTAGAGATCTCTCTGAAAACACACAGACGATATGTAAACAGTAGAAAATCAGACCAGTTTTAGAATATACAGTATAATACGATTATAGTTAATACACAAGGTAAATTTAAATAATATTACAATAATAGAATATGAACCATACACACGATAAAAAAGTGGATAACGCACCGAACTTTCCATCAAGAATTCCCAGAATCAAGTGTTGTTTGTTGAATTTCATGCAAAGCTACTCGAGGGCTGTCTGCACTAACCGTTCCTAACTTTGAGTGATAGACTAGAAGGAAGTCAGCTAGTTAACATCACCCACAGCCAACTCGTGTGTTGCTCTAATAGAATAGTGGGCTTTGACTGACACTCTCATAACTCACACACACTGCTCTCACGTGCAGAGCGCGATTTTTTACTTGTTTATTTTTTCCAGTGGTAATGGGGCGCGAATCTCGGATCCACAGGTCGGCACGATAACCATTGGGCCACGCTCGACCTCCCAGGATCAAATCCTGGCCACTTCCCACAGATAAATAAAAAATCCTTCTCAGGATTTCACTGAAAATGGCAACAGATTAGCAAAAACGTAGGATAGAAACTAGTTAATAATCAATATTAAAAAGAAAACTATTAATTACTAATTAGCAACTAAACTTGGGTGATGGTATAGGCTACAAACCATGATAACGACATTTTATTTTCATACATTCCATATCACGTTTTGTAATAACTGTATGTTTATATGTAAGCGCATCTATGATATACAGTATTTTATTTCTATAATGAATACAGATATACAAGTCTCTTCTAAAAGATATCTCAAAATCATTAACTACATTTAACACTAAAGCCGTCAATTAATTTAATTCATATCTATATCATCGTTTAACAGCGCATTATTCAGCCCAGCCACCGGCTGAGCTCTCTTATAAGCACGCCCTTCCTTCTCTACCTTTATCACCAATCCAACAACGAATCCTTTCAGCTGACTCTGCTCTCCACAGGTCCACCAAGTCCTCCAGAGAACTGTAACGTCTCAAACACAACCAACTCCATGTTGCTAGTAAGGTGTAGCCATGGTGATGATGGTGGTCTACAGCAAAATTTTCATGTCGAAGCTTACCTTTTACCCAGCAAGAATCTTACAGCCAATTTAACGAAGTTCAATAATCCGACCTTCCTTCTCTCATCTCTACCGGCAGGGGCCCGTCTTATCCTCTTAGTATACTCTTCTAACTCCAAAGGCCGTAGTAGTCAAGTAACATTGAGGGTACAAACCTTAGCACCGGTGTCAATACAGACGAGTAAGTGATATACCAAGTTTAGTTATGTATGATCTGGCTTTAGTTCTGTTGCTTAAAAATTATTTAAAAGACAAATGGGTTTGAAATTATCTAAAATTATATGTGTCATATAAAGTTATAAATGATTGAAGTTCTCAGCTTTTTGGGTTTTATTGATCAAAATGTGTTAGGGTTGCTTATTTCGGTTTACTAAATGGGTTTGAAAGCATTCATGTGCTTTAATTTTTTAAAGGAAAAACTTGCATCTAAATGATTTAAGTATTTTAAAAGCTAATAATTTGTTTCTAAAGGAAAAATAATGATAGAAAGGTTTCAAAAAGTCCCGAACAAAAACAAAGATGTTTTGGATGTGAAAATATATAATCGTATTCATCTTTTCTTTCTTCATTCATTAATCAGTTGAATATCTTCAAGTATTTAGTGACAAGATTACCATCAGATAATATAATAATACAGATCATTTTTATAATATAATAGTACAGGTCATTTTTATAATACAATAGTACAGATAATTTCTATAATATAATAGTACAGGTCATTTTTATAATATAATAGTACAGGTCATTTTTATAATATAATAGTACAGGTCATTTTTATAATATAATAGTACAGGTCATTTTTATAATATAATAGTACAGGTCATTTTTATAATATATT